>NC_084518.1:6165000-6465000 GCF_024500385.1 Phyllopteryx taeniolatus | reverse complement strand
GTGACGCTTCAGTTTGTTGATAGGACCTTGTCAGGCAAGAATAGGCGGTGTCTCAGGCTCCCTTGATTGCAAATCTCACTGATGAACAGATGCCACATTCAATCCAGTGAATAGAGGCAATACTAAAAAGTGAGGGGAATAGAGATGGCTTTAAGCTCTGTCCGTAACCCTGCCCTCACCCGTTTGCCCACAGACACCCTTATCTGTCCTCCCACAACCCCTTGTTTTCCCATCAATAGGCAGCCAGCCCAGCTCACGCAGCGCCTGCGCACCAAACATCCTCTGACGACATCAGCTCAGCCCCTCCCTCCGGTCTTTCCTCACCACCATCTCTCTCCCTTTGTCACCTCCTCAATGCAAGCTTTCATGCCCAAGTATTCATGGAGAGGGAGGCTTGGGGGAAGGGGATGTTTCTGCATGTCAAGGTAACACACCGTCCAGCTGCCAAGCTTAGACACAAAAAATAAGGATATTATTACTTCATCTGTTCTATTATGTTACTTACCCACATTCATTTTTCCTTCTGAAAAATTACATTACAAAAGCGAGGTGCCATGCATGCAAAGGTTTAATAGTCTCTATCCAGCCTGTGATTGCTCAATTCAAAATCAACTTCAAATTTGCAGAATACTTTTATACTCTTTCAAATCCATATTTCTCCATGTCACTTTCTTACATACCTTATATTTGAATTCCATTTTTAAGGATAAATAATCAGCTCCAAGAAATAAAAATATGTCCAAAATATGAATGAAAAGGCATGATGAGAGGTCATTTCAAAGAGGTCAGGACACAGATGTAAATTGTGAATAAGGAGATGTGATTCTTGCGAGTTCCAAGTTCAAATTTTAAGGAAGAGCAAATGTTGGGAGGGTACACTATTTGCTTGTGGCAATATGTTAGGACTTAATTTCAAATCTGCTTGATCTCTGGTTTCAATCTGTGGTTGGGGTTCAATCCTGTTGACGAATCCTCTGCTAAATAGCAACACACGCACACACACACACAATTAGCACCAAAAAGAACATCCAGCCCTCTGATAGGAGCAGATTTTATGGAATATGATTTTATGGATTTAGAGTCTTCAATCATCCTACCATGCATGTTTTTGGAATGTGGGAAGAAACCGTAGTACCTGGAGAAAACCCACGCAGGAATGGGGAGATCATGCAAACTCCGCCCAGGCGGGGCCAGGATTTGAACCCGAGTCCTCAGAACTGTGAAGCAGATATGCTAACCGGTGGTCCACCCTATGTCAGACTACTGCTATAAAATCATGCCGTGTCTCGTTCAGAACACGGGCAACTGGCACTATCAACCTATCCTGTCTTTTACAACTGTTGGGCTAATCTTGTTTAATCAAGCTGTTGGGGAAGGCGGGACAGGAAAAGGTGTCAACGCTACCGGATATAAGCGTTACCATAGTGTCAACAACAACAATCATGGAGGAAGAGACACTAGTTTTGATTGCAGCAATGTTTTGTGTTGAAAGAAAGAACAAAAAGAAGAAAAAAAACCTGGTGCTGTCCCTGGGTGCTCCAACAGGACAGTTTGGCCTGTCTATTCTTAAGGAGAGCTTGAGGGAATGTTCACGTACTTTCAATTCTGCTCGCAAGCAGGCAACATAGCGTTATGTAGCTAGCTAGTGCTAGCACTAACGTTTGCACGTAAACATTATGCCAGTGTTCCGTTGATTGAAATGTTAACAACGGCAAACAAAGGAAGTGAGGCACCGTTGCGAGATGAAATCCTATTGGTCGACGTCAATGTGCTATTTCGCAGGGTTTTCATTGATATGTCAGACTACACAGAAGATTACTAAAACATCAAACATGCTAGACTTCATTTTGGCATCGTAAGGGCTTCTGCAACGCCAAATCGTTGAAGTTAGAGATGTTTCACCTTCAATTCAAAAGATTTCTTCAGTTATTTCAGTTATATCTTGAGTATACTAGGTGAGCTTATGTAAAGATTGGTTGCTCCCGTTTTCCTACATCGGGACTAACCATGTACCAAATGCCATTATCTTTATGCCTTCCCTGCATTTGCCTTTTAAAATAACAAAGCTCACGAAAAGACTGAATGTGTATACTTTTAATTAAAACACACAAATATCAGCACATAATTACACAAATCCTTAGAATTTTGTACAATTGCATGCTTGAAAACTCACACATAACAAATGTGAAGTCATTCATGCTAAAACCTGTAAAAATATAGTATAACTAAGTTTAAAAATAGTCTTATGACAATGCATTCAAGATTTATCTTCCACTGTGTCTACGACATATTTGTCAACCATAATAGGGATACATAATTTGTCCTTGGATTTTCACACATTCAAGGGTTCCGGTTACAACATTGTGTTTGAAGGCATCTGAGGATAGAGTGTCATGTTGACTTCCTGAGGCAAATTTGATTAATGATATTCACCTATATTAAATAATTACACTGTATTTTGAAATATGTTCATTTGTCATCGGAAAAGTTCATCAAACTTAAAGCCTCCGCCAGCGAAATGCGGCTTGCTGATGAGTTGAGGCAGCACCAACCGTTCCCCCTTGGTTTTGGACTTGTCACTGAGATGAGACAGAGCAAATACATTACATTGCGGGTAACTTTAGGTATCCATGTGGCTCAAGCTCATTAGAATTACATAATCATCCAAAATTTTCCATTAGGTGTGCTTTCGCTCTTTTTCTCGCGTAATCAAGGGAGGACTGCCAATTGTTCCCAGAATACAAACCAAACAGATTAACACTTGTCTGTTTTGTTAAGGCATGGTGATGTGATTTAGTTGAGCTGAGATCAGAATAACCAAGCATGTTCTATCTTGCAGAGATCATTTATCATTTTCCAGATCCAAATCCCAACTGATGATATCTGGTCCAAGACCAGTTTGCATTCTACCAAACAACTGTCCTGACTGCTAATCAACGGGACTACACACAAATACAAAAGTTTTTTTTTTTATAAATACAGTACCTGTGGTGAGTATTTGGATTACTGCAGTGCTTTCTACATGGGGGTCCTCGGTTCATGCAAGTCAGAACATACCCTAGTCCATCACAAACCTACACTAAACTACCAGAGACAAATTCCTTGTGTGTTTCTTTGGACATAATGGGCAAAATAAAGCTTATTCTGATTCTGATATTCATAATTAAAGTAAATACTGTATTTTATGTAAAACAGTTTTAGGCCATCAATTTAAAACTAGCAAATTAAAAACAGTCATCGCGGCAGTAACTCAGCGTGCTTTCTTGTCCCTGTGACGACATATTCTAATGCCGCTGTGCAAAGTCATTCATTGTGCGCTGTTTTTATCCCCGAAATGTTGTATGTCGGGACCGTAAACCGAGGACTCATAGCACTGTATATGGCACTTGAGCCACTCATTCTTCTTGCAATTAAATCAAATGTAACACAGGCCACTTAATGGAGCTTACCTTTGTAACTTCTTCTGATTGAAGTACTTCTTCTTGAGGTCTGCAAGCTCATTGATCAACTGTTGATTGTCGCTTTTGTACTCATTCATCTTTAAGTCTAGCACTCTCACCTCTGCAGTCAGTGCCTGTGGAATCAAAACACTGATTTGTAAAACCTACTGTGGTAGTTTTGGTACTACTAGCTACTAGTTGTGGTATTAATGATAAACTATATTGCCAAAAGTATTCGCTCACCTCCCTTTGACTCAGGTTTGACTTTAAGTGACATCCCATTCTTAATCCATAGGGTTTAATATGACATCGGTGCCCCTTCTGCCGTCATAACAGCGTAAATTCTTCTAGGAGGGTTTTACACAAGGTTTAGGAATGTGTTTGTGGGAATTTATGACCATTTCTCCAGAAGTGCATTTGTGAGGTTACACACATGGACGAGAAGGCTTGGCTCTTAGTCTCCGCTCTAATTCATTCAAGTGTTCTATAGGGTTGAGGTCAGGATTGTGCAGGCTAGTCAAGTCCATCTAACATCAAACTTTCTCATCTGTTTCATTATAAACCTTGATTTTTGCACTGATGCACACTCATGTTGGAACAGGAAGGGGCCCTCTCCAAACTGTTCCCACAAAAATGTCGAAAACATTAGCCCCTGAGCTCCATTGAAATGAACTCTGAATGCTTCAGTATATCGTGAGATTTTGAACAGTAAAACAGTTTGGTGATTATCCCTTCCTGTTCCAAAATGTCTATGCACCAGTGCACAAAACAAGGTCCGTAAAGACATGGATTAGAGAATTTGGTATGGATGAACTTGACTGGCCTGCACAGAATCCTGCCCTCAACCTGCTAGAACACCGTTGGGTTGATTTCGAGTGGACAGTGAGCCAGGACTTCTCGTCCAATATCGGTGTGTGACCTCACAAATATGTTCCTGGAAGAACGGGCATAAATTCCACTAAACTCACTTCTAAACCTTGTTGAAAGCCTTCCCACAAGAGTTGAATCTTGTATAGCTGCAAAAGGTAGACCAACATCGTATTAAACCATATGGATTCAGAACAGTGAGTGAGAGTGAATACATTTGGCAATATAGTGTACACAGTGATGGTCGTAATGAGTTACTAAAGTGTTATTCTAATATGACCCCTTTTTTGAGTAACTAACACAGTTGCCAACGTTACCTTGAAAAAGTGACGTAGTTACTTTACTGATTACTTCATCTTAAAAGTAACTAAGTTAGATTACAAGTAATGTTTTAGTTACTTTCAGCAGCTGCCAAGTGGCAGGAATATCACTTATCCACAGTACAAAAAGAGCATTAGCTTAGCCATACCCATTATTTAGGTAATATACGCCACAGAAGTTACAGAATAATGTCATCTACATGAACCAATAGCGTAAATATTAGTGTAGTTGAAGCCACATTAAATGGGCTAGTTAGTGCAGACTTCACATGCCACATACATACATACATACATACATTTTCCATACTGCTTATCCTCACTAGGGTCATGGGCATGCTTGCACCTATCCCAGCTGACTCTGGGTGAGAGGCAGGGTACACCCTGAACTGGTCGCCAGTCAATCGCAGGCCACATATAAACAAACAACCACATTCACACCTACGGGCAATTTAGAGTCTTCAATTAACCTATCATGCATGTTTTTGGGAATTTGGGAGGAAACCGGAGTACCCGGAGAAAACCCACACAGGCACAGGGAGAACATACAAACTCCAAACAGGTGAGGCCGGATTTGAATCCAGGTCCTCAGAACTGTGAGCCAGTGCTAACCAGTCGTCCACCATGCCATCCCAAATACAGTAAGTATGGAAACAAGAACACCATTGTCAAGTACACTTCTCTAGACTCTTAACTGATAGATACAGTAGATAGACTAGCAACCCTGCACATTGTTTGAGTTCTGTGGTCTCCGATTGTGTGGGGGTCTATGAAGGCAACTGTGTGTGTGTGGATGTGTGTGTGTGTGTACGTGCATGTGTGCGTGTACGTAAATGTGAAGGGGAGTGGTGGTTAGATGTTGACCTTGAAGGGCCACACTTACTATTCAAATGCTTTCACACTCTCATAACATTACTCAAACACTCTCATAAATACTAGTCAAACCCTCTCATAAACACTAGTCAAATCCTCTCATACACACGAGTGAAAGTCTTGCTCTAATAAACACTACTCAAACCCTCTCATAAACACTAGTCAAATCCTCTCATATGCACAAGTGAAAGTCTTGCTCTCATAAACACTACTCAAACTCTCTCATAAATGCTACTCAAATACTCATACGCACGAGTTTTGCTCTCATGAAGACTACTCGAACGCTCTCATAAACACTACTCAAACCCTCTCATAAACATGAGTTTTGCTCACATGAACACTACTTAAAGCCATTCACGCAAGCATGTCACTGGCATTCACTGGTTCATGTCAATCATGCTCACACACGTCGATTATGCTCACACGTGAAAAGTCTCAATCTTTTATGAGGTAGTTCAATTCAAAAAATGAAATTATAGAGATACACTGCACACACTCAGAGTGACGTATTTCATATTTAAAATATGTATAATTTTGATGATTATAGCACATAACAAATAAAAAAAATTCCCCACATTGAGGAACTAAAATATAACGTCAAACGAAATAGTTAATTAATTCAAGAAATCAAGTGATTTTTTTTTAATGTAGAGCTTAGGCTGGAATTTGCCCTCTGAAAAGTACTTCAGTTTTTAATCACGATGAGTACTGAAGAAAAATGGAATTTTCAACAATATTCTAATTTATTGAGATGTACCTACGTTTAAAAAAGTCATGAAATATTTGACTGAGTGTGTGTAGTCTGTAGTGCATCTGTATGACACGAGTTTCACTACGACAATAAAATTCCTTCATTCCCTTTGGTCACCTCATTAGGTACACCGGCGCAGGGTAGCTTAAATGCGACTATCCGGCCATCCTGTCTGCAACGAACTGTAAACATTTCAGATTGTAACGCAGCGGTGTTGAACACGCCCACTTGTGCTTTAGTCCGAAAGGCACATTTATTCGGCAGCATCCGCGTTCGGTTAATGGCGTCTCGCTCTGGGTAGACGAGCCAGCCTAGCCCTACGTCATACACGACTTCTGATTGGCTGACAATTACCGCATGTCCTACAGCACTTACACATGAAAAGCGACCATACTAAATCAATGGGGTAAAGCGTTATTGTAACACGATAACAAGTATATGACTTATATACATATATATATAATATATATGTATATACTATACAGGCCAGCACGGTTGGCACGGTGGACGACTGATTAGCACATCTGCCTCACAGTTCTGGGGACCGGGGTTCAAATCCCGGCCCCGCCTATGTGGAGTTTGCATGTTCTCCCCGTGCCTGGGTGGGTTTTCTCCTGGCACTCCGGTGTCCTCCCACATCCCAAAAACATGCATGGTAGGTTAATTGGAAAATTGCCCGTAGGTATGAATGTGAGCGCGAATTATAGTTTCTATGTGCCCTGCGATTGGCTGGCCGGTTCAGGGTGTACCCGGCCTCTTGCCCGAAGATAGCTGGGATAGGCGCCAGCACCCCACAACCCTAGTGAGGATAAGCGGTGAAGAAAATGGGTGGATGGATGGATGGATACTCTACAGTATGAAGCTATGTCACATATAGACATATAGATATTGATAGATATAAATTTTGACAAATAGTTCTAGACTTAGATTTAGATTTAGATAACTACAAATCTAGACTTATAAAGATCGCTAGATAGATAGATAGATAGATAGATAGATAGATAGATAGATAGATAGATAGATAGATAGATAGATAGATAGATAGATAGATAGATAGATAGATAGATAGATAGATAGATAGATAGAACCCCAATTCCAATTAAGTTGGGACGGACGTTGTGTTAAACATAAATAAAAACAGAATACAATGATTTGCAAATCATGTTCAACCTATATTTAATTGAATACACTACAAATACAAGATATTTAATGTTCAAACTGATAAACTTATTGTTTATAGCAAATAATCATTAACTTTGAATTTTATGGCTGCAACGCGTTCCAAAAAAGCTGGGACAGGTGGCAAAAAAGACTGAGAAAGTTGAGGAATGTTCATCAAGCAGCTGTCTGGAACATCCCACAGGTGCTAATTGGGAACAGGTGGGTGCCATGATTGGGTATAAAAGGAGCTTCCCTGAATTGCTCAGTCATTCACAAGCAAAGATGGCGCGAGGTTCACCTCTCTGTGAATAAGTGCGTGAGAAAATCGTCGAACAGTTTAAGGACAATGTTCCTCAACGTGCAATTGCAAGGAATTTGGGGATTTCATCATCTACGGTCCATAATATCATCAAAAGGTTCAGAGAATCTGGAGAAATCACTGCATGTAAGCGGCAAGGCTGAAGACCAACATTGAATGCCTGTGACCTTCGATCCCTAAGGCAGCACTGCATCAAAAAACGACTTCAATGTGTAAAGGATATCACCACATGGGCTCAGGAACACTTCAGAATCAGAATCAGAATCATCTTTATTTGCCAAGTATGTCCAAAAAACACACAAGGAATTTGTCTCCGGTATTTGGAGCCGCACATCTGTGAAGGCAACATTAATGCTGAAAGGTACATACAGGTTTTGGAGAAACATATGCTGCCATCCAAGCAACATCTTTTTCATGGACGCCCCTGCTTATTTTAGCAAGACAATGCCAAACCACATTCTGCACGTGTTACAACAGCATGGCTTCGTAGTAAAAGAGTGCGGGTACTAGACTGGCCTGCCTGCAGTCCAGACCTGTCCCCCATTAAAAATGTGTGGCGCATTATGAAGCGTAAAATACGACAATGGAGACCCCGGACTGTTGAACAGCTGAAGCTGTAGCTGGGAAATAATTCCACCTACAAAGCTTCAGCAATTAGTGTCCTCAGTTCCCAAACGCTTATTGAATGTTGTTAAAAGAAAAGGTAATGTAACACAGTGGTAAACATGACCCTGTCCCAGCTTTTTTGGAACGTGTTGCAGCCATAAAACTCTGGGTTGATGATTATTTGCTAAAAAGAATAAAGTTTATCAGTTTGAACATTAAATATCTTGTCTTTGTAATGTATTCAATTAAACCAGTGCTAACCAGTCATTCACTGTGCCGCATTTAATTAATATTTATATGTTTTATAGTCACTGATGGGGTAGTGGTACACTCGCCTGACTGGTACGAATGACAGTGTGAATGTGAGTGTGAATGGTTGTCTGTGTCTATATGTGCCCTGCGACTGACTGGCGACCAGTTCAGGGTGTAGTCCGCCTTTCCCCGAAGTCAGCTGAGATAGGCTCCAACACCCGTGACCCTAACCAGGATAAGCGGTTTTGAAAATGGATGGATGGCATCCCGGGTGATTTAAAAATAACTCCCTATTTTTAAGTACTTGTGATTTATTTCTGAACTATAATTCTTACAAGAACTGAACATGAATAGAAAGTGTATTGCATGGAGTTTTATTTAAAATTCGATATGGGCGCCAGCATGCGCCACCAGTTTCTCAAGCCGCCTGGGAACTGCATTAACTGATTTCACAAGGAACTCTTGTGGGATGGAAGACATGAGTTCTCGTATTCACCCTTCAGGTTCTTCCAAAGTTGTTGGTTTGGTAGGATAGACTTGCTCCTTTAATCATGGAACATACACAAAAGAATTGAGAAAAATATTAAAACATATGAACATAAGTATTTTAAAATAGGGAGTTACTCACCCTGTATATTATATCCTGCATTTATAGATTTTAATATCCATAAAATCCATATTTATTTATCAAATAAAATTTAATAAACAGGTACATTGAACCTTTCTAAGAGGACTAGGGGGCTGATCAAAATTTTTGCACCTTCAAAGCCAATCGTCAAGGGAGGGGAAGGGGGGGGGCCTTAGTATATTGCCTCTTCAAAACTGTTCGATAGTACGTTTTCATTTATTCTATCAAGATGCTATGCTATGACTAACTTTGTCTCACTTTATTTCTCAACTGACATTAAACAGACCTGTCACAAGTCAGAATTTGGATCCAGTAGTGCTGCAATTAGTAATCGAGTATTCTACTGACGATTCTATCGGAATAATCAAGAATCAGGATTAAAATTATAATTTTTTTGGTTAAAGACAAAATGAGACGTTTCACTTACTCATGAAAGACCAGTTGGTTTCCTTTTTTAGATAATCAACAGTATTTTGTCGCCCAATGGAGCCGAAGACTGGAAGGTGCTCGATGCAAAAAGCAGAAGGGGCATTCTGAATCATATTTATCGATTTAACTGCTTTATATCTGCTATATGATCACTTCGAAATGGCAGATGTGGTTTGTCAAGTGGTTCTAGACTTAAATAATATTTTTAACATCTTTGTCCTGTGAACTTAAGTCCCTCCCCCGAACGAATCACTCTTCAGTTCTTCAGTACATTCAGTTCAATTAAGTCCCTCCCCCACCTGCACCGACTGCTCTTTGGTCATTCGCCAAAGTGAGTGACAACGCTGGCGAATCGCAAATCACATGGCAGTATGTTTAATGAAGTCCTGCCCCCGCCTGCACGCTGGCTGCTCATTGGTCATTCGCCGAAGAGTCAGAAGTGAGTGACAGAACGCTTCAGCAGCTCCGTTCCCGCTCCCAGCCGACTTGCACGCCTCACGTGCGGCGGCCCTGCTCAAAGAACGAATCATTTCATAAACTAATTCAGGTCAGTTTGTTCACTAAAAAGAATTCGTTCTGAACGAAACTTTCGCAAACCAAACAACACGACTGTATAAATGACCAATATAGACGTAAAAAGTGAAAGTACAAATTTTGGTTTCTCAGTGCTTTGGTCAATGTAGCAAGTCTTTTCAAGTCAGTGGGTTCAAGTCCAAGTGAAGTCACAAGTCATTGCTGTTCAAGTCCAAGTCGAGTTGCAAGTCTTGTAACATTTTGTCAAGTCGAGTCTAAAGTCATCAAATTCATGACTCAAACCAAGTCATGTGACTTGAGTCCACACCTCTGCTATTTTGTCAATAAAAAAGTAGCAACAATCAAATGCACTTTTTAGTAAGGAAAATAACAAAAATAGTGTGGCGACAGTGAACCCGTGCAGTTCTTTGCACTTTTACATTTACATCTTCACTGTGGATTGTATGATAAGCAATAACCTTCCAGTCAGTTTCTTCAAACCTTTTGAAAGGAACCAATCTGTGTGGACAGAGGGGCTGCTGCTTCTTGAAGTCATTATCCACAAACGATTGCTTGTTAAGAGTCATTGTAACTACTATTAGTTTGATGAAATAATGAATCTGATTACATCTGTGGATACAGTAACACGTTACATTGCTTAGTACTCAAAATGGCGGCCACTTTGGAGTAATGCGTTACAAGCATCACTGGTAACTTGTAACCTAATTCTTTAGTATCTCTAGACAAGTAATCAGATTAACTCAAAGTGCGTTTACTATTGTGCGCAAGAGTCGCACAAGACTAACAAGGCTCTTTTGGCTTGCAGAAGAAGCTTTAATGAGCAACAGCAATTTATACAGGTGGCAAGCCACAAAGTAAGTTCCATTGTAGCAAAAGTGACTGAGAGGGGATTGTACATCATACAACACAACGTTCGGGTTTCATGAAATAAAAATGCTGGGAACAACACTAACACTATTTTGGTCATTTTCCTTTGTAAAAAGTGTTAGGAAGGTTATAAATATTCACAGTTAATGATTTTTGTTGCTTGTTTATTTCCACATTAAGAGCGGAGTTATGCTGTAATATTTACTTGCCATGTAATGTAATGCTCTTTTGATTTTTACTCAAGTAATATTTATCCACTTTGGATTAAGATATATTACTGCCACACAGCAGCTATTGAATGTAACTAATAAAGTAACTTGTAATCGACTACAACTTTATTTTTTAAATCAAATAATCCATAAAGTAATTTTTTTTTTCAAGGTAACTGTGGCAACACTGATGATACATGTGTCATTGATGGCAGGCAAGTACAAGAAAAACACATTGGTACCATTAGCTTTTTGGTCCTTTCCCTTAATGTCCATTGGCAATGCTGAAGCTGCTCAAGTGCCTCTGGACCTGGCTGCCGAGCCAAAATTTGTTGCAGTTCTACATACAGCTTCTCCTTTTCCTAGTTTGACAAAAAGGAAGAAAACTATTTTTATGTGAATGAAACATTTAGCAAAAATACCCCCCCCCCCCAAAAAAAAGAAAAACAGAGTGACTGAATACCGACAGCATATGTCATAATAATCATCCAAAATTCCAGTGATCACTGAATCTCTCAAATGACTATTCTTAAGGTGATGAGCAGTAGTACCTCTGAAGTCATTGCATCTGAACCCAAGTTATTATCTTATTAATCCAATAATATTTGGCACGTTTATAATGGCATAGGCCAATTTGTCAATTTTAGAGACTCATTTATGCAGTAATCCAGAATGATTGTGTAAGTACAGATAAGAGGATAAACTGGTGGGTACAAAAGACCTTATAATTCAACCACTTCAGGGAGACAAAACAATAATGTCACCTGTAATAAGAATTCCTGTTCTTCAAAGTCTTCGGTCTTGTTGATGAGTCTTCTCTGTAACGTGTGTACCTTCTGGATCAGTTCATACTTGCAGGGATCACTGCCCTGTCATTTGAAAATAATAATTTTAAAACATTTTTTAAATGGTTTGTAAAACTTTGGGGATCAAGCGCTAACGTTGAAATGCAGTACATTTCAAACCGCGAAGGTACAATGTACACTGTTATCAAGAAAATAAAGGGAAACCTCTGGAGTTTAAAACAATTTGGAAGGCCGACAACATTTTTGAGGAAAATATGCCGGTAAAATCACCTAAAAAAAAATTCGAATTGCCATCATGCTTGGTATCGGCATATTGCGAGAAAGCTCAGCATACATCACAAGAATTGCTTCCACCAAGCATCTATGGAATGATTGTCCTTTTTTTTCAGTAGTCTCTATATATCATCACAATCCAATGAAAACACATTTTATCGTAAAATGATTCACTTCTTTGCTGCCAGACTTGGCCTTCAAAATACCTACTTCCATACAGAACAGACGAGTGACGACACAACATGGTGAAGATGAAAGTCGATTGCAGTGATTTTGTTTTATTAAACCAAATATCAATAACCAGGATTATGAATGTAATGTCTTCAGAATATGCAATAAAGGTATACTGTACGTACCTCCAGTCGCCTCCATCGGTGAATATTTATGGGGTTTAGCTGTTCCTCGAGGACACCATTCCTTGTCCTTTCTCTAGCCAGTTCTCTTTGCAGGGCAAACAGCTCTCGTCTATAACACACCAAGATAAGATAACCTTTATTAGTCCCACAATGGTTAACGGGAACTGGTTTTCTTTCCTCTAATATGTAGTTTACATGGAATACAGAGCAATGATTACAGTGCAAAAAAAGTGAGTCCATGGTTTGAAACCGTCTAGTGGGCATGTCTGCGATAAGCTATGAGGGGGGTTCGAGGGCCGATGGAGCTGTGGCCCCAGGTCCAAATAAGGGGGGCATCTAAATTCGGTGGTGGGCATTCAATCCTAGTGATTTCTAAATTTAAACAACTGAAACTGTCAGAACCCCCACAACACCGTCGGCGAATGGTTTTCAATCATGAAACTCCATCAGAAACACCCACCCTCCTAGCCCCTGTTGAGAAATGGTTTACGATTGGGAAACGCCACCACCCACCTCCCGTAGACGAATGTGTTCCAATCGTGAAATTCCGTCAGACCACCCCCATTGACAAATAGTTTCCAATAGGGAACTGTTGGCCCCGGAAGTTCTGCTTCTGCTTTATGAATTCCCTGTAGTACCAAGCAGCTGAACAACTATTTGAAGTAACTACAAAAAATTATTTAAGCAATTTTGTCGTTTGATGTTGTTGCATCAGTCATTCATTCATTTTTCTACTGCTGGAGCCGATCCCAGCTGACGTAGGGTAAGAACGTTAGTCTAACAGAGGTTGCTAAGTGACAGTTTTTTAAATTGAAAGAGAGATTGGAAAAGCACATAAGACATTGAGAGAGATTGCTGCAGACCACCATTACATTTTTTTATATACTTATATGCAGTGTATTATTTTGGGAGTGTAGGCATCAACGACTATCAGAGTGGCTAAAACATTCAGTATTGGTCTTTCATAGACTCTCAAAATGATTACTTATTTTCTTACTTTAGCTCATCTGTGTTGGGTACAGTCTTGTCCAAGATATTCTTTTCACGCATGAGCCTCTTGATTTCCAACTTGAGGAGGCGGATATCTTCCATCCGCTGGTTGTGGTGAAAGTCCCTCTTGCTTATGATTGATTGCTGGATCTTGACCTTGTCATACAACAGAGCTCGTTCCTCATTGCGTTGTAGCAGCTGCTTACCCAAGTTGTCCCGTTCTCTGATCACCTAGAAATTTCAGCAACAAAATTCCCTAGTAGTTAACTTGTCTTCGATGTATTTGGGTATTATAATGCAGTACTCTTTTCCAAAATGCGACAAACACCAAATAAAAAACAGATCTTGCCATGGCATTGTATTGTGTACAGACTGTACTCTAGAATGCAAACTGCAATTCCCTTCCAATAAGTGTTATGAGTGCCGTAGGTGTAAGAAAAATTATCACGATCCTTTAGGAGCCCATGACTAACAGATGCCCTAGAAAGTAGTACAGTAATCCCTTGTTTATCACAGAGGTTAAGTGCCAGAAAACCCCTGAAATAGATGAAAACTGCAAAGTAATGGTATTATTTATATACTGTACAGTATACAGTATAAAGTTTCATAGATCCTGCTGGTTCCCAGAATTCTTTGCAGTGCTCTTTTTAACTACAGGTTTTAGAAAATCAAGCTAAACATTGCTCTTTAATACCATTTGTTCCTATCCAGTGTCCATATTGTTATGTGTGTGCATTAGCTATACGACGGGCTAAGGTTGATATGTGTGAATTTCATAAAACTCTGACTGTGGCTTGTGTGTTAAACAGTGACATTCAGGTCATGTTTTTTGATTATTTGGTAAGGCTTCATTTTCTGCATAGGAATCCAATTTGACCTGATGTGAGTTATTGCTGCCACATTAAAATCAAATAGTCAATAAAGCTAACTGAGGAGGGGAGTGACTGTACAACACTGATCTTCAGTATAAAAAAGAAATCTGCGATGCACTCAATCAGCAGAAAGTGAACCGAGATATACCAAGGGATTACTGTATTTTCAATTTGAGGCATTGAAGTTGGTTAGGCCCCAAATCCCTGTCATCACTCTTGATAAATGTTTTTTGTTGTTTGTTTGATTTCTTTGTGGAGCCAAGTTTTACTGAGATTTTTAAAATGTATTTTTTCAGCGATGTACAGTTTCGATGGTTCTAAAGAGCGAATGCAGAAAATTCAGCATTTAGAAGGCAGGGAATGGATTCGCGCGCTGGAGTATGTGTTGATATGGATTGAGTCCTTTTGTTTCTTTAATGTTCATTTAATTAACTTTAATATATATATGGATTTATAGCATTTTAAAAAATAATCTACATATAGTATAGTATATAATAAACTGATTTTATAATCAGCAACATTGTTTTGAGATTTATCAATTATTATTGATGTTCAGACTGAAACAATAAATTGTTTTAAGAGGATAAAATGTATGTTAAAAATTTTCAGGTCAGGGTAAATAGATAATTTCCCCCCAAATGTTAATAATTATATAGATAGCTAATAATTTAATAGATAATTTACAGGATTTTGGAAAAGAACTCTTCCTTTGCAGATTCATCACAATTCACCAGTTGGTTAAAAAGTCATTAGTTTGATTTAAGAAAATAGGTGTGAGCCTTCTATTGAATAATTTCTAAAAGGAATAATATGTTTTAGCAGGAAGCACATTATTTAATTTAAACACCATTAGAGGAGAACTCAGGGGATTAAGAATAAACAGCTCTGGTGCTCTAACAAAAAAATGCAATAGTGAGACTAATTTAGAAAATGTATTCAAATTGCTCGGGAACGCTTTCTTGGGTCATGCTGTGGATTTAAAATCTAATTGAGGAATGCAGCCATATCCAACTGAATATAATAATATCTATAATTAATACCATCATCATAAGAAATATGTCTGCTATTTCTTGTCTCTCATTCATAATTTCCAAGATTAACACTAGTTAATTTCATAGTAATAATAATAAAAACTAACACTATGTATTAGTTTTGTGACTGAAAATCAGAACCAGCAAATGTGAATGTCACAATTGTGAAATAAATTATTATTATTTCAATACCTTAATGATATAATGATTAAAGCGTTATACATCTTATTTATGAATATTATTTTATAGTTTCTTTCCAAAGCCTGACAAAGAAATATAGGGCAATATTTGTGATTATTATCCTAAATAAAATTATTCCTTTTTCAAAGTAGTTGCAAATGTCAGATCTTTTAACCTTTTCACATTCAAGTTACCGTAGTTTACTTTTGCAGTACTTTTATGATGTGGAGCTAGAATGCATGATATGTATTTTTTATTTTTTATTACTTACTTGATCCAATTGTTTTTTCTGTTGCATATTTTCTATTTCTTTGTCAGCAATCATTTTCTGAAGTTTTTCTTGTTCTGCTTTCTGATGCTCAACACGTCGCAATTCTTCGTCCAGTTGCTGAGTTTTCAACTTCAGTTCTGTCTGGAATTCAACACAGTAGGAGCACAGCACAGCATGAACAAACGCTAATCAAAGTATAGTATAAAATTCAACTGAAAAAATGCTCAAGTGCAGAAAAATGCGCTTCCTAAATTAACATCGTGGGCAGGGAAATGGGGGAAACTCCAATTTACAAACAACCAGCGAACAGGTAGCGCTGTGGTACCTTGAGATTATCGTTATCTCGCACTAAGCGCTTGTGGTGCTGCTGATCTTTGTGGATGGTCAACTCCTTTACTTCTATCTCATCCTTCAACTGAGTATTCTGGTTGTTCAGTGCCCTCATCTTTATCTTCAACTGTGCAATGCTGTCCTGGGGTAGAGACATCGCATAAATGAAACAATTGCAGAAATAACAAGTAAAGAAAGAAAGACAGTAATTGACATCTGAGCAAATCAACGTATCGTTTCTGGATGCCCACCACCACCTTTCAAACCAAACTTACGCCACTGTTCATACCTGAGCATCAACAATGCATTTGCTGTATTTGTTCCTTTCAGTTATCATAGAATCCAGTAGGTCCTCTTTCCTTTTGAGCTTGCACTCTTCCTCTGTGACTCTCTTCTTCCAGTTATGGATTGCCATCTCGCTGGTTTCAATTTCATTTATTTTTTGTTGCACCTTTTAAAACAAGAAAATCAGTCAGATGATTTTACTCTTAAGGATCTCAATAATAATATTAAAACAGAAACTGCGGTCCGTACCATGGAATTACTGACTCCGCATATAACAATATGATATTGTCTGATATATGATTACATATGACATAATTTCATTGGTTACATGGTATCTTGTGTTGTAATATAAAATCTATCGTTTTCCCTTTAGAACAGGGGATTTCAAAGTGCAGGGACAAAATATGATATATCACATGGGGCCTAACAGTTTTGCTAGATGTTATTGTCTAAACTTTGCATTGTTTGATATGCTTTGGTTCCCTTTACATTCAACATACCTGAGGCCTGACTTATTGAAGCTTCGCTTGTGCATGCAAAAACGGCTGCAAACTTGAATGCTCACGCAAACAGATGTAGAAGCTTACCTACTAACCAGGCACAGCCAGGATTGTATCTGCCAAATTTTCTGCACAGTTCATTTAGCACGTTTACAGATGATGGAGGCCATTGTGCTGACTGGTAATTTCAAAGCAACAATTTATTCTGCACCCTTCCTAAATTAATTAACTTTCACCCCCAGCCGGTCTTTTCTCTGAGGGACCATTTGACCCTTCTGGTCTGGGAACGTTTAATGGTGCACAAGCGACACCCACTGGCTATTGAGGGATACAGGAACATGTTCTCACCGAATGTTTCTGCTTTAACATTTTAAGAACCTTGCATGAAAGCCCCTTGTGTCTCCCATCACACCAATGTCACTAGTGATTATATTTCTCTGAATTTGAATGTCTGCTGGTTAAATTTGTTTGCAAACCGAATATGCTTGTGTTTATCTCAAAACGAACACAGAAATGTTACACAAACGAACAATAAGTGTTATTACCTACTACATAAGGTTGAAACACTCATTGCACAGATTAAACAGTGCGTGAGTTGGGAATTAATGTTATTTTATTCCACTGGTTTTAAACCACAAATCATCCTAAAATGAAATGTGATTCTAGAGGCATGGTCTGGCTTCAGTTTGGTCAAAGGGACCAGACTCGCTCTCTGAGGCGCATAAAAGGCCGAAGCTCCTTTGACCTGCTCTCTCTCTCTCTCTCGCTCTCTCTCTCTCGCTCTCGCACTCTCGTTTTTCAACTGGCCGAAGATCCAGCTCAGCCCGGGAGCCTCACCTCTCGCCACGAGGTGGCTGAAGTTGAGAGGCACCGCCGTCCTGCCCAGCAGGAAGGACCTGCCAACTCCCCGAAACTACCCTTTTGGGTGTGGGGCAGTTTACGGACAAGGCTCCGTTAGGAAGTAATTGGGGTGTGAGTTTTTCCCTGACCGCGTGGCGAACAATGCCACTGCACCTGAAGTGCGTCTTTTTCTTTTCTTCCTTTGTCATCAAACCATCCCTTGTGAGCACTCTTGTCAACCACTGGGAAGGTCGACCCGCCTGCCTGAATTGGTCTACGCAACATAAGTCCAACATGCTGTTACTAAACAAATTAGTGCGTATTTGGATCAAAGAAATAACAGTCACAGAGATTCACAACTCTCACACTGTCACCTCGCATGCTCATTCCACCCTCACATCACAAGTTACCAATGTTCATCTGTCCTTTGTTTTACTTTTCTTTGCATTGTTCCCCTGTATTCCCCTGTTAGAGTTCATTAGATTTCATTTCATTAAGAATCCCACCGCACCACTTGTCAATAGCAGTGCCTTGCTCATTTTCCCACATCCTGCCCTTTTCTGTCCTCTCTTATCTTCTTCTCTTGATTAGTTATTGGATGTCCTCAACGGGTGTGTCACTCCCCCACCCCCAATCAACAAATGACTGTTGTAATGTTACTTGTGTTCAAATATCTAGACTGTCTCACTGTTGTTCTGCAGTGGTTTTCACGCCTTGTCTCCTTGGTCCACTCTATCCCTCTGTCTGTCCCCTAAAACTATTTTCTGTCTGGCTGCATTTTCAATAAACATCAGAATACTAAAAAATAAATAAAATTAAACATAAGCAGAGGGTGACTCTAAATTGCCCGCAGGTGTGAATGTGAGTGCGAATGGTTGTTTGTTTGTATGTGCCCTGCGATTGGCGGGAAACCAGTTCAGGGTGTACCCCGCCTCCTGCCCGATGATAGCTGGGATAGGCTCCAGCACGCCCACGACCCTAGTGAGGAGAAGCGGCTCAGAAAATGGATGGATGGATAAGCAGAGGTTGTATAACTCCCCCGTTGCACAGCATAACTGTTTCAGCACAAATGCATACAGAGCCACCATTCTGCAAGGCCATGCAGCTAAACAGGACAGGTTTGAAAAAAAAAAGAAGAAATGTTTGGAATTGTTTCCCTTTAATAAATACAATCATAGTTTAGAGTTTAGAAACTACATTTTCTATTTATTTGGGGTGTGTTTGTGAGATATTAAAATTGGTGTGATCTAAAACATTTACCGTAAATTCTCGTGTATAATGCGCATTTCCCCCCCCCCCCCCCCAAAAAAAAATTTGTCAAAAGTCAATAGTACGCATTATACATAGGTATAGGGGCAAATGGAAAAAAACTTTCACATTTTATAAACGTATGCCGCCATTTAGTGGTGATGAAAAAGTTGTACACTTTCATTACAAAATGCCACCGCCACCTAGTGGTTATAAAAAAAGTGTAGCCTACACTTTCATTCCAATATGACAGGGGTACGTATGACCGCATATATGTACAGTACTCATAAGTTTACATACCCTGGCAGAATTTGTGAAATATTGTTTTTTTTAAATATGACTGATGACTGAACAACAACCAAGCATTAATTTATTCATAGTTATGTTTTGTTTAATGATAAAGCTTTGCTGAAATGCTTGACCGTTTAATTTGAATCCCATTAAAATAAAATTCAATGCGTTTCGCCTGGTCCTTCATGTATTCTTTAAAGAATTGTACCCATTTTACAAATTCTGCCTGGGTAATCAAACATATGAGCATAACTGTGTGTTTTCTAATTTACTAAATAAAAGTAGGGCTGTGAATTTCAAAATAAGAGCAAGTAAATTAAAAAATGGATGATGTGTTCAAATAAAGTGCTTAGCTTCAGAATAATTCTTTGAAAAAAACTAACAAAATACAGATAATACTTCATGTTTTGATCATATGGGTCGAAGCAAAATCATGCATTGTAAAAATGCATTATACATAGGTCGAAGGGTTTTCCAGAATTTTTGGTCAACTTTGGGGGTGCGTATTATACATGGGTGCGCATTATACACGAGAAATTACGGTAAGTGTGATAAATATGCAGAAAACAAAATCAGAAACAAGGAAGGGGCTAATATGTTTTCACAGCACTGAATGTGAAATGCACAACCAAGTATATTTTTGGTAAGCTGAGCTGGAGCCTGTAACCTGCCTTTTCCAAAAGGTTGTTGTTGTCGTTGATGAAGCGGTCACGTTCCTTTTCAAGTTCCTGGATGAACTTGCGCTGCTTTTGGGCCTCCAGACAGTAGCAAGTAATCTCTTGTTGTAAAACACTTTTATCGTTCTCAAGCTCCATCACAAGGCACTCCTGTATCTCCGTTGCCTCTGTAGCTTTGGCCACACTCTTTGATTGGGATCACCAAAACATGTAAAAGGGCATGATTAAATGTAGACATAGTTTAAAAGGTTGAGAAGCCAGAAATATATGTGATAAAAAATGAGGTTGATACCTTCGTCAAGAGATCTCGTTCTCTGGTGAGGTCAGAAATTGCTTTCTTGTCAGCTTCAATTTGTTTTTTTGCACCATCAAACTCTGCAGAAGGACCAGTAGGATAGGCAGAGTTTAGTTACAGCCGTAGTTTGTTAATTTGTTCATATAAACAAATCAATGTCTATACACATCGTTTGCAGTGTGAATAGAAATGAGAGACAGGAAAACACAAACAGCTCTTTTATTGGGTTGAAAACAGTTTCTAATTGTCCGGACATCAAGTTCTGTTAGACCGGCTCAAAAGGCCAGGGACTTCACCAGCAACACTCTATGATGGAAAGACGGCACCACAGTGAATTATCCTCTCAAGAGTCCATTGATCCATTTGGAGGAATCAAAAGATGTTTGTGAGCTCAGGGAATTTTTTGAGTTGTAACACATGAGACCGATTTGCCGGTGTTGAAATGTTCAGCTAACCATTTCGAGACCATATGTTTTTTCATCTGTGATTGGCTGGCGACCAGTTCAGGGTGTACACTGCCTCTCGCCCGAAGATGGCTGGAATAGGCTCCAGCACGCCCGCAACCCTTGTGAGGATAAAGCGGTATGGAAAATGAATGGATGGATGGATGTTTTTTCATTATGCATTTGCATCCCTTTTGCTGTAGAAGTTGATGCCTTAGATTTAGAAGTGGCCAACAATCCCCTGTTGATCAGAGGCTTCACCCATGCACCTTTTTCTGGCATCATCTCAGTCCAGCTGAATGCAACTATGACATTGGCAATAGAGAGCTGCTTGCCATTGTTTTCGCGCTACAGGAGTGGAGGCATTGGCTGGAGGATGAGATAGATCATTCCTGGCATGTTGGGCTCTGTTTCTGACCCACTTCAATTTCACAATCATGTACCATCCTATTGTAGGTCTCAAAATATCTAGTCTGATGCCCTGTCTAGTATATTTATTACAGCCTCGGAGTAATCCACTTCGGAGATGACCGTGCCTGTGGCACAAGTTGTAGGGGTGCTCCAGTGGAAGGTCAGAAAAAGGGTGACCAATGCAGTGAAAAACACTGCCTTTAGCCTACTCAGTCTGTCCCCACAATAAGTCCTCTTACCGTTCCTCAGTTGGTCTGCTGCATACATTGCCCATCCCGTCCCATCAATGGTCTCATATTGCTTTGGACTTCATCATTGGTCTTCCTATGTCCCATGGCAACACTGTGGTTATCTGCATGGTTGATCATATCTCCCCTCCCAAAGTTGTCCTTATCCCTGGAGACAGCAAACTTGCTCATCAACCACATTTTCCGCATCTGTGGTATGCCCTTTGACTTTGTGTCCAACAGGGAAGCCTCAATTCATCTAACAGGTTTAGAGGGCTTTCTGTAAGGCGATGGCTATGCCCTGTCCGACTCCTGATTGGTTGACTTTGTGGCACTTTGTCACGCTCTGCCATGTTGAGTGAGTGTAAAGACAGAGATGACCACACAGTGAATTTGAGGGAAAAAAAGAGAGAGAAATGAAGAGAAAGAGAGAGAGCGAGAGAGAGAGAGAGAGACAAATGTATGAGTGAGTAGGGAGCTGGCTGGGCCATTCAAGAACAGTCACAGAGTTGTTCTGAAGCCACTTCTTCGTTATTTTAGCTGTGTGCTTTGGGTCATTGTCTTGTTGGAAGGTGAACCTTCGGCCTAGTCTGAGGTCCTGAGTACTCTGGAGAAGGTTTTCATCCATGATATCTCTGTACTTGGCCGCATTCATCTTTCCTTTGATTGCACCATGCTTTTTTGCACACTTTGACCAATCTGTGGTCACTTCCAATGTTAAATTTGTTTAGTGTGGTGCAATCCGTAAATACCCCTTTGTTGTTGGACAACTATGATGCTAGTGTTAGTTCTTTGGGGTTTATCCATGTCCACTTTCTGTTCCATTTCTTGTTAAAGAACGAATTGATAGTATTAGCCTTCTTGTTCAGCAAATTCTACTAAGCGTTCTCCTCTTTCGTCTCGATCCCATTCCGTAGGATACAGTTGATTTCTCGCCAAGGCCAATCCTGGCCCCATGACTATTCAAAATTTGTGCTTCGATTGACTATAAAGACGGTATAAATCCTCGTAAAATGTAAATGATGGTCGGCACATATATTTTGTATGTGCATCAATTGAAGCGAGTAACGCTTTATAATAGAGATGGTACATGTGGCGATTGTATCGGAAACACTTTTGACGCTGGTAACGTAATTGGCGATAAGTTTATTAATACTGATACCAACTCCACCATTGCGTCCATTTTCTGATCCTCTGTAATAAAATAGATGGCCATTATCGAATAAACATAACTTAATCTTTCCAACGTATTTCACCAAGTCCAATTACATCTAGCTCATGTTGTAGCTCTTCTTATCGAGAATCGGCCTTTAGCGTTCGCACGTTGAGCGTCCCAAAAATAAGATTTCATGCGTTATGTATTTTTTGCTTCTTTCTTGCTACTTCGAAAGATTGTCCTTTGGCTTGACTTCAAATGTTTATAGACGTAACCGTATTCTGGTCTAGCATAACCAAGTCCGTTGTCCGGAAGCAGCCATAATTAACCCGGTGATTCTTAGCATACTCTACCACCAAGCTTGTCCGCCCGCTGCCATAGGCTGAGGCTCTTTGGCCTTTGGGGAATGAGTGGCGTGTTTATTGTTGTACTGCCACGAAGAAGGAATAGGCCCTAATCTGCCACGCTGGCCCAATGCGTGTTGGCAGATTGCCCAAACTTAGTCCCGTAGTTTTACCTACAGTTAAGCCCCTAAGCGACGACAACGCGTTGGGCATATAGGGCAGTGGTCCCCAACCACCGGTCAGCGGACCCGTACCGGGGTGTGAGGCCTTTGTTACCGGGCCCCAGAGAAAGAATGACCAATTTATATCATTTCTGTTGTATTGCGAATCGCGTCTCAATGTGTTTTATTTTGAAAATTGACCGGATCTTCTCCGCCACAACAGCTGCTCGTCTCAATTGAGACGTCGAGACTGCACAGAACGCTTCCGTTTCCGTCGTAGGTTGCTGCTCGACACAGGCAGAACTACTTTTACGGAGTTAAAAGTCTACTCTCATGGAGGAGCTACGGAACTGCAGTCTGGTCTGGCTGCCTACAATAACTCTGACCCCCACTCCTGCATCGCGCCCACAGTGGACACACCACGAACGGCGAAGGAGGAAGCAGAAGGGAGTCAAGCGTGTGCGTGCGTGTGTGTGCGTGTGTGTGCGTGCGTATATATATATATATACGCACGCACACACACGCGAGCACACACGCACATACACGCACACAGTGATCTTCTTTGATGTGCATCCGCGTCTGTGACGCACAAACATTAGCAGGGATGCATGAAGCATATTGAATCTGTGTGATTTAAGACTCACCTTGTGTGTGTGTGTGTTTGTGTGTGTGTGTGTGTGTGTGTGTGTGTGAGTGCATGAATCATAAGCACAAATCCTGTGTCGCGGGCGTGCTGGAGCCTATCCCAGCTGTCGTTCATGACCCGTGTTATTGAGATTGACGATTATTGCTTATGTTGATTTTATGTTGCACCAGGAGTTCATGCCTGTTGGAAGGAAAGCATTGTCTTGTGTTTGTGTGGCTTCACAACAAAGGTCATTCATTCATTGCTCATCGACTGCCTTGTTCTTGTCAAGAGTGCAAGCTGCTGATTTGTAGAACCTTGCTCGCTAGAGTGCAGTTGGACAAAAAAAAAAGTTTGTATACGTGTGTGTGCGTGCGTGTGTGTGCGTGCGTGTGTCTATGTGTGCTTCTGTTGACACTATGGAGAACTATTGAGTGTCATTCTATATGATTGTGTTCAATATGGAGGGCCTTGATGGTCACATCACATATATGAATTGAAAAGCTTCTGCAGCACATTCATTAGAATTGTATGTGTATAGTCTGTATCGTATGCTGTTTTGTCACATTGGTTTTGAAATTGTTATATACTGTAGTTCAGGTTAATAGCAATTAGCATAAAGGACATTTTAGCTCAATGCATGTGGGTGGGAGGGAACACATATCATGTCCATCAGTCCCTAACTGTGCGTGTGCGTTTAGATGTAAATATAGCAAATAAAGCTTGCATACCTTTCTCTAGACCGGTGATTCGAGTTTTTAGAATCCCTCTCTGTACTTCCACGTCCGCTTTCTGATCTTCCATTAAACGGAACTTCTTTTGGGTGGCCTCTTTCATCTTTCTTTCTTTGGCAATCTCATGGCGCATCTGATTCCCCATGTCTTCTTTCAACTGACAGATGGTAAGGAAAATATTTTCAGGGTTATTTTATTCACAAAACCATTAAACCATATCATTTTGTGTAGTTTGCGAGATAATTTATTAATTTTAGTTAAAGTCCTGTTGTTGTTAGGTATCAGTCTAATTCTATTTGATGCTGCCTTTTTTATTAACTCGTTTAATTTGGTTGTCATATTATAATTCACAGAGTCATAAACATCAGGTACTGTGAAGAGCATAGTTATTTGTGTGACTCTCATGTAGAGCTGTGTACTATTCACCTTAATCTCATTTAAATTCTTCTGATTCTCCAAAAAGAGGCGTTCTTTGAGCGATACAAGTTGATCTCGCTCACGCTGCAGCTTGTTGGTTTTAATTTGCAACTGCTCCAGATCCTTGGCAATTTTCTCCATGGTAATCTGTTAGAAAACAAAACTGCATTCATTAATGCAAGCCACTTAAACTGTGGATGTTATTTCAGCCTTTGGGAAATTCCATGTAACAGGACTTGTCATGTCTTTTTTTTAATGATGTGAATGGGTTTCACTATGTATTTGTTTATTTATATAAAAAAAATGTTTTTTTAATTGTTTACTTTAATTGAATTATCTATGCCTCCATCAATCTACTTCCGCTTAACTGAGGTCGGGTCGCGGGGGAAGCAGTTTAAGATCAAACTTCCTTCTCCCCGGCCAATTCAAGCAGCTCTTCCGGGGGGATTCTGAGGCGTTCCTCATCCAACCAGAAGACAATGTCTCTCCAGCGTATCCTGGGTCATCCCTGCGGCCTCCTCCACCTCATCAGGGAGGTTTCCAGGGGGCATCCTAACTAATTTGATCAATAATAGTCAAGACATGGCCCACTGAATTTCCTTTTGAAAATCAATTAATGCAACTGATATGAGCATTTGAATTATTGGGAGTTGTTATCAATCAAAAAATAGTAGTATAAGGCAAATGTCAAAATGATGGATGGCCGGAAGTGGCGTCACTGTCCGTGACGTCACCGGAAGCCGGGAGTGCTGTTGTTGTCGGAAGTTATGTTGTCGGAAACCGGAAGTGACGTCAGTGGGTGTTATTATTATTGTAATATTGTTGTCAGATATGATGTTACTGGATGTGATCCCATCGGTTGTTGCTGGAAGTCTAACCGGAAGGCGGGAAATGTTGTGACCGGAAATGGGGTGTGGAAAATGACAGCGAAAATCACACCGGAAGTGTGGCTACCAATGGAATTCAAAGTGGAAATCAAAACGGAAATCAGAAAGGATGGCCCCATGTTTCAACATGTCTAGACATGTTCCGCCAACAACCGATGAGGTCACATCCGGGAACGTCATATCCGGTTAGAATTCTGGCAACAACCGGTGATGATGTCACTCCCTTCCGGCCATCCATCATTTTGACATTTGCCGTATACTACTACTTTTTTTTTCAATCAAAAGGTCATAATTGTTTCTGAGAAAAATAAATACTTTAAAGTCATATTTTTCCAACGTTTCGTGACAAAATGTTTTTACCGTTAGGTGGCAGAAATGAAGTGTAATGATTTTCAACATGTTTTCTGAAGATACGAATGACATTTTTAGATAAATAGGATTTTTCTCCTATTTCTTAATGTGCCTTTCCCATGAATACCAACACAAATGCATCATAGTGTGTTCAGAGTTCCTGTTTTTGGTTCTTTTACAAATGGTCCTTCTCTGTCATTCAAGCTGTCTTTAACTGTAAATGCCACTGGAGGGAGCCTCATAATGTTGGTGCTATACACCAGAGCAGTGATTCTAAACTGGTGGGTTGGGACCCAAAAGTGTGTCACAGACCAATTTCGGGTGGGTCGCGGACAGCTAGAAAAAAAACTACAGGGGTTCCTCAGTTTATAACAGAACTGACATTCCAAGGTTACAGAGTGAGAATACATTTTCACGCAATTCAAAAAGGCACATATTTATTGTTTTTAATTCGACTGTTTTATATTTATGAGCTATAAATGTTTTGCATTCAAATATTTACTGTAATTGACTTTAATACTGTGTTAGCATAGGTCAGTGATAGACTATGGCACGTTTCGTACAAATTTGGTTTATGTCACCACTGTAGGAGGAGTGAAATATTTAATAGGCATCAGAGTTGCCTTTTATTTGGAAAATAACCTCATTTTGACTGGTATGCATCAGAAATGTTAGCACTTGGGGTGTAACCATAACTTCCGGCTGCATTTATACCGCCTCTCAGGCTCTCACATAAAAGATGTCATTGGTGTTTTAATAGCATAGTAATTCAGACTGTTATGACTGTTACGGTTGCTTTGGTCTGCATTCTTTCTTCCTTAAAAGAAGAAAAACTACTTATTGTATGTTGATGTTGATGTTGTATGTTGCACTTTCCTAAAAAGAAAATATTAGTGCCAAGTTATTTATTATTGTACACGCAGTTGTCACATATTCATCATCAGTTTCTTAATAAGGTGCTCTGAAAGCATGTTAAAATATGATATAAATATCTTTTCAAATTTTATTTTTGAAAAATACATTCACTTTATTGTTCTCATTCCCTATTAAAGTGGGTTGCGACTTAGCAGCAATTGGAAACTCCGGGTGTGACATCAGTTGAGAACCAATGCACCAGAGGGATCTTTGAGCTAAAGTGCCAGGATGAGGGAGTCATTTTGCATTCACACAAAAGCAGACAGCAAAATAAATGGCTTTATTTCTGAGATATGAATGAACATGCATACATTTGTGAAAGTGTCAGAATTATTGCATGTCTTGACTATTTTTATGATTGTTTAAAGACAAGAGTGTAATAGGTTTAATGAGTAGTTAGGATCATTCATGCACTTGTTTTCCTCAAAGTTTGAAGGGTAACTTGTAAATTGTGCAACTCAAACGATTGTTATGAAGCTGTTCATTTCTTTACCGTTATGCACTTTTGTTCTTACCGTTAAAAACAGAAGCTTATTTCAATTGGCCACCATCATTTGTTCTATCAAGGATTGCCTATATTATGAATACCTAAAATTTTAAATCATCATTAACAATACGACTTTAGGCACGGCTGTTTCAGCATGGGAAACATTTACCCATATAAAATCAAACAAACAAATTGGTAAATTAGAACTTTTTTTTTTACGTGTCTTTACCATTATTGATGAAATTATATGAAAATGACCCATATAGTGGTGGGTAGGTTGCCAACATTTTAAGTCACCTCAAAAATGAACACCTGTGGTAAAGGAGGCTGTGGAGTTGAAGGGGAGTCCTACTAATAAGCTTTATTACTTTGTGGTTCTTTCGAAGCAGCTTCCACAATATTTTATTTGCCACACAGCAAAAAAAAATTCTCAGCATTTAACCCATCCCTGAAGAGAAGTGAGCAGCAACTGTGTGGGGCCCAGGGACTAAATCCAGATATTGTGTCAGCAAGTTGGTCAAGAGAACTAGCTACAAATTAACATAAAATAATGTTTTGCTTTGTTTTTTTTTATTTAGTTAACCAGAATAATAATAATAATTTAGACCACTGCTATACTACGCTAAATAACACATACCGTACCATAACTCATGCAGCCCTGGGCTCGTCTGATCACTGCTTAATTCACTTAATACTAACATACAGGCAAGAACTTAAATGCGCGAAGCCTATGGTGAAAACGGTGAAAAAGTGTTCCAATGAAGCAAAGATAAAACTTCATAGCTGTCTAGACTGCACAGACTGGAGTGTCTTTGAAAATTCAGCTGGCAGCCTGGATCAATATACGGACACTGTCACATCCTAGATCAGTTTCTGTGGAGAGGTGTGTGTACCGACAAAGTCATTTTGGACATTAAATAACAACAAACCGTGGTTCACTGCCAAACTTAAGCAACTTCGCCAGGCTAAAGAGGATGCATATCGAAGTGGGGTCAGGGCCCTGTATAATCGTACTAGAAACCAGCTGACGAAAGAAATTAACATTGCAAATAGAAACTATGCAGTAAAGTTTAAAAAAGAGTTTTGCGCTAACGACTCTAAATCAGTCTGGCATGCATTACAATCGCTAACCAATTACAAGCGACGATACCCCAAGCTGAGAGCAATAGTAGACTAGCTGAAGACTTGAACACCTTCTACTGCAGATTTGAAAAGCACTTTCACACCCCACACCCACGCAACCGCACCACCGTCCACAATCACACCTCTGACTTCAAGTTGACCATTTACAAACAGGATGTGAGATGCATCTTAAAACAACAAAAGATTAACAAAGCGGCAGGCCCAGACCTTGTGTCCCCATCCTGCCTCAAAGTCTGCGTGGACCAGCTCGCTCCAGTCTTCACACAGATCTTCACTAGATCTCTGGAACTGTGCAAAGTACCATCCTGTTTCAAACGCTCCACCATCATCCCAGTCCCCAAGAAACCTGAAATCTCGTGTCTGAATGACTACAGGCATGTCGCTTTGATATCTGTGGTCATGAAGTCCTTTGAACGCCTCGTGCTGGACCACCTCAAGAGCGTCACAGGTCCCCTGCTGGACACCCTGCAGTTTGCCTACCGAGCAAACCGGTCTGCGGATGATGCAGTCAACATGGGACTGCACGTCATCCTAGAACACCTCGACAGCGTGGGGACCTATGCAAGGATCCTGTTCGTGGACTTTAGCTCCACCTCTCCTCTCCTCTCCGACAAGATTCTCCACCTCAGAGTCTCGCCTGTCATCTGCCAGTGGATTTATAGCTTTCTGACGGGCAGGACACAGCAGGTGAAGTTGGGGGAGGCCACCTCATCTACACGCACCATCAGCATCGGGGCGCGCCAAGGTTGTGTCCTCTCTCCGCTGCTCTTCTCTCTCTACAGGAACGACTGCAACTCAACGCACCTGGCTGTCAAACTCCTGAAGTTTGCAGATGACACCACAGTCATTGGCCTCATCAAAGTCGGTGACGAGTCTGCATATCAACAGGAAGCGGCTGGAGCTGTGGTGCGGCCGACACAACATGGAGCTCAACACGCTCAAGACTGTAGAGATGATTGTGGACTTCAGGAGGTATCCTTCACCACAGTTGCCCCTCACGCTGTCCAAATGCCTTGTGTCAACTGTCGAGACCTTCAAGTTCCTGGGTATTACAGTTTCTCAGGACCTGAAGTGGGAGTTCAACATCAACTCCATCCTCAAAAAGGCCCAGCAGACGATGTACTTCCTGTGGCTTCTGAGGAAGCATGGCCTGCCACAGAAGCTGTTGAGGCAGTTCTACACAGCGGTCATCGAATCAGTCCTGTGTTCTTCCATCAGTCTTGTTTGGTGCTGCTACAAAAAAAGGAAAAACTCCGACTGCAACGGACAATCAAAACTGCTGAAAAGCTTGTCGGTACCCCCCTACCCAGCCTTGAGGACTTGCATGCTGCCAGAACAAAGACAAGAGCATGCAAAATGCTCTTGGACCCTCCACATTTGGTCACCAGGGGTCTCATGTACAAATGGTGCGTACGCACAAAAATGTACATTCTTTTTCACGGCAAAGGTAAGATGTATAAAGAGTGAAATGACCGTGGAAATGTGTGGTGCCTCACGCCAACTGCATGGCTGGCGTACGCACGTTTCTACAGCTTTTGATGCTTCGGCGACACTTAGAGGTGATGCTGGGAAACTGTTATCATAAATCTGCACATCAGAGACACATGAACAAGAAGCACTCATGAACAATTAATGCCCGGCAACATTTAATTTCAACAATGTAATTGAGGCAAGGACTCAGAATTCATTTGTTAACCAGTGTATTAAATGAATCACTGATATTTGTGAGGACACCTATTAATTGATCAAGGCGATTGGCCTATTGGCCTCACAATGCACTGAAAAAAAGAGTCCTTTGAATTTACTTACTTTGAACATGTACGTTGGTTACACATGATTAAAATTATTTTTTTTTTAGGAGAAGAGGGGTAAATTATGTAATTTCAACACCTTTTAATCACGTGCAACCAATGTACATGTTCAAATTAAGTAAATTCATAGGACTCTTTTTTATCAGTCTGCACGGGTGGAGCAGCAGCCGGTTGTTGGAGCGTAATTGCGTTGGAGACCCTGGGGATGCTGGAGGAGACGACAGGGACGATGGACAAATCCCCCGAACATATATCACGTGGCTGCGACTGCACTGATAAAGAGAGTCCTTTGAAAATACTTAATTTGAACATGTACATTGGTTGCACATGATTAACATGTGTTGAAATGACATACCGTAATTTCTCGTGTATAATGCGCACCCATGTATAATACGCACACCCAGAGTTGACCTCAAAATTCTGGAAAACCCTTCTACCTATGTATAGTGCATTTTTACAATGCATGATTTTGCTTCTACCCATATGATCAAAACATGAAGTATTATCTGTATTTTGTTAGTTTTTTTTAAAGAATTATTTTCAAGTTAAGCAATTTATTTGAACATGTCAACATGTTATTTACTTGCTCTTATTTTGAAATTCACAGTCCTACTTTTATTTAGAAAATGAGAAAACACACTGTTGTGCTCATATGTTTGATTACCCAGGCAGAATTTGTAAGATGGGTACAATTCTTTCAAGAAAACATGAAGGGCCAGTCGAAATACATTTATTTTTATTTTTAATGGTTTTCAAATTAAACGGTCAAGCATTTCAGAAAAGCATTATCATTCAACAAAACATAACCATAAAGAAATTAATGATGGTTGTTGTTAATTCATCAGTCATATTTTTTTTTAAAAACCTATATTTTACAAATTCTGACATGGTATGTAAACTTATGAGCGTAACTGTACATATATGCATTTTGGAATGAAAGTGTACAGCTTTTTCAGAACCACTAGATGGCGGCATACATTTATAAAATGTGAAAGTTTTTTTCCATTTGCCCCTATACCTATGTATAATGCGCACAATTGACTTTTGACAATTTTTTTTTGGGGGGGGGGGGGGGGGAATGTGCATTATACACGAGAAATTACGGTAATTTACCCCTCTTCTCCTAAAATTATTTTTAAAAAATGTTAGTGTGCGTGTCCTCTTCTGTGTGTTAAAATAATTGAGTAATCTAAAAGGACTCAAACTTTTTGATATCCTCTTTGATATGCTGATGTGCTTCTATTTGAATTCAAAAGATTTATTACAAATACCATAAATACAACATTTACGCATGAACCTTTCTCTCACAGGGCTGAGTGTAGGTTACAGTATGAACACATTTGTTATGAGTTATAAAAATACATGGTATTAACCTTGTGGGGTGATCAGAGTCAACCACATGTGCTCCCACCAGCCCTAACAGAGCAGTGTCACCCATGATCACAGTGATTCTCCTCTCGAACAGCGCCGTTTCTTCCACCTGTTTTGGCCACACTTTGGTGGGCAGCTGTCGTCCGCTTCACATCCACCTTAATGTCTGACCACTTCTTTTTTAGTTCAGCGTGGGCTGTTCTGACTCCACAGCATTGACAGCCGCACACGCGCCGTGCCATTCACTCCTCTTTCGCGTGTTGTTAACGCAGAGGACAGCATGCCAAAGAGGATTTTCTCACGCACCTCCACTTTATTGAGCAACTTCACATTCAGAAAAACATTTTTTTCTTCATTATCATGCTCATTGTCCTTTTTTCCTGATCGTGCAGAGATCGGGATCTCAGGTGCAGGGTTCATTTAAATATGATTTGCATATTTAAATGTGGGCGTGGACAGGGAGGGGTCAGCGACTCCAAATGTGCGCTCATTTCCACGTTGATTGGAAATGTGCTTGGAATCATGCGTACGCACTGATTCATACATCTGGATATTTTTGTGTGTATGACGTTTTCTGTATTTGAGCGTACGCCATGTTTTAGTAGGAAATCCACGTAAGTCTTTGTAAATTAGGCCCTTCCCTCAGGTAGGCGCTACCGAACAATGCAAACTAAAACTAGCAGACATTCCCAAAGCTTCTTCCCTCTTGCCATTAACTTCTTAAACAGTTAACTTACAATTCCATTGCAACATCAGCCATTTTTTTTGTTTTGAGTTTGTTGTCACATTTCTGTCGGGCCAATTATACATTACTCGTGCACTCACTGTAGTATTCTCGCCACGCTTCACTATTTGCATATCTGTTGTTGACCAATACTGGCCACTCATGTGCCTGAGTAGCATCTGCACCATTTGCACAATTGACTGAGTAGTATCTGCAACATTTGCACAATCGACATTGTCCCAAGATTATCGCACTACTCGTCACTTTAAGCAGCATACATTTCTTGAAGTCTCTGCACACTTTGCACAATGGCCATTGCGCCGGACTATTGCTCTATTAGTCATTCAAACCAAAAGTAGTTTGTGAGTCTAAGTGGGGACCTTCTTGTTTTGAGGCAAGTCCACCATACTGCCAGGCCATTGGTGGCTTTTGCGGTGACTGAAGTGTAAAACATACAACACCCCAGGTGAGGGGAAGTAGTGCCCTGTCTGCACTGTCTATAGTGCTGATGGAGGCCTGAAAACAAGACCTAGGTGGTGGAAGGCATACTTCGATCAAACCAATCACCTCAGTCCCACTCACCTTCGTAGTGCAAGAGCAGAGTTAGGGGACACAAATGAGGATAGAGTATGCCCGAGGTCACAGAGGTAGTCAGACCACTCATCAGTGGTCTGACTACCTCCAGGTCCCTCAAGGGTCTGGATGTTTTGGGATTGTTATGGTTTGCATAGTACTTCAACATCCTATGGAGGTAAGGGACAGTACCTCTGCATTGGCAGACTTCAAGAAGGGGAACAATGGGGAAACTGTGGAACACTTGAGTTTGCTCACTACACATACTAGACAGTCCGCACCAAACAAGTGATGATCATACGTTTTATCATGGACTCTGTGATAATTACCTTCATTGATTTCAGTTGTTGCGCTAATCTTTGCTGCTCATCTTTGGAGTTTTGTAAATCCTTTTTTTGAGTTTGGATTTCGCGGACCTTTGTTTCCATGTCAATGCTCAGCTCATTCAACTCCTTCTCCAGTTTTTCTTTTAACCTCTGCTCACGGGAAATGGCATTTTGTTGAAGCTGAATCTCATGCTGGAGCTGGAAAGAGCAAGAAAAAAAGAAGAAAGAAAGAGCAACAATTTGGCAGACAAGCTGCATTTAATTCAGCCCGTATATATTGTCCACATTGCCAAGAATACTGTTTCTTATAAAGCTGCATGGTTGCATTATATTTCTGACCCACATACCTGAGAAATATTGTTCAAGGCATCCTCCCTTTGAGCCTCTGCTTTTTGCTTGCTTGCACTGGCGATGTTCAGCTGTTCTCGGAGACTCTCCACCGTTGTCAGCAGGCGGTCACGCTCATTCGTCAAATCTTCAATCATTTTCAGTAAATCGCTGAAAACACATTTGGGCACTCAGCCATTTCGCTAATTACACAATAAAATGACAATGCTCTGGCACACGATTGAAGTTATTATTATTATTATTTTTACACACGAGCATTTAAAACCATTAGAGTTCGTTGGGGGTGGGGGTGGGGGGGGGGCTCACCTCTGATCTTGGTTAGCAGAGGCCATACTTTGCTGTTCTGCTAACTGTGTTAAGTTGGCAACCTCGTCTTGTAAATTTTTGATAGTCTCCATATTGGCTTGCTCTTTATTGTAGGCAGCGTCCACCATTTTCCAAGCTTTTTCTAACTCCTGTGTAAGTGAATCAACATTTTAGGTGAGCGGCTTGAACAAACAATTTAAAAAATGAATAGAGAAATGTATAATAACATTGAACCCCTGTATAATCTGTACCGTCTTTAATGAAGCCAATGTTCCCTCATCATCTTGAGACATCTTGCGCGCAGCTTCATATTTGGTTGAGGCTGACGCCATCTCTGCACTGAGTTCCTTACATTTGGACATGAGTCTTTTCTCGTTGTTGTAGGACTTCGTCAGTGCATTGAGGAGTTTCTCATATTCTTCGCGGATCTTGCTCATGTTCGGTTCCTCTTGGTCCTCAGTGAGCTCACTGAGGACCAGCTGGAACTCCTCCAATGACTCAGCCATGTCTTACCTAGTTGGACTTTTTACCCCCTGTCAATACATGAAGACAACATTGATCTAGTGTGACACTACATTCCTTCATTTAAACAGTAATAATTTAATGAAAATATGCAGATATATTTTGTCAGTCCGTATCCATAATTGTAAATGACCACCACTATGTAATCAAAGCCTTAAACTCTAGAAGACTCACCACAATGTTTGATTCAAATAGACAAAAGTAGCGTGTGGAACGCTGTCGTTGAGTACGGTTTATGTCGGTTGCCAGGCAACGAGTAATCTCGCGAGAGAAACCTGGCCCCGCAGGCTTCCAGGAAGTGACTCTGGCGTCACGTGGCCGTCAACATCAAACGTGTGCCCGCATGATGTGACACTTGTAATCATGGATAAGAGCCATGACGTGATGTGAGACTTATTGACCTAGCTGCTAAAGGTAAACAGCGTTTTGTTTAGTCTCTCTCGCTATCTCTCTCCCATAATTGAACTCTTGACTTGTTCATGAAATTGTCTTTCCCACACTTATTTTACGCCAAAAGCTAGCCCCCCCCCCCCCCCCCCCCCCCCCCCCCCCCCACACACACACACACACACACACACACACACAGTTAATTTTGATGTAGGAGCCCTCCGTTTCTATCTTTATTTTTGTTGGACAGAATTTCAGGGTTAATTTAGAAGAATTTGTGTTGGTGTTATTTTTATAAACCATAAAAATACATTTTTTTTTAGATTTCGACACGCTGGCTTTACTTGGGAATGGGAAGACCATCTCAATAAATTGGAATATGGTAGAAAAATCCATTTGTTTCAATACTCATACATTACATAGATAGATTGATTAAACACTTTCACACTCCTGTGTAATTTCTATGTAAAAATAATTTTCATTGTTTCTTGATTGTTTGCTATTTAATGTTGTCGTTTCTAGAGATGTTCAAGTTTGGGTTTTCGTTTGCTGTAACCTCTAATAATCCAAATTATTACCAACATCTGGTGAAAATTTCATGTCGATAGCGCCTTTGGAAATATATTTAGTGGGAAAAATGATGACGTGTTAGTTATTTCAGCTGCTGTATATATAAATTCTGAACTATTTCATGTCCGAAGTGCATCTGTATAATGAGTTTCACTTTTTGAATTGAACTACCTAACTAAATTAAGCTTTTTACACTGTTCTTCTTATTCATTTAGATGTACCTGTATGTTATGTTTTGAGTTCCTTAGAGCAAAGGCATAAAACACCCATTTGTTCAATAACAAATACATATTGTCTTAGAAAATTGAAACATTTTTAATAAATAAAAACTGATGTAATATACACCATTCTGCATTTACAACTACAAGCATACCAAGACATTTGGAAATACAAATAAAACGGACTGTTCATTTGAGTTGCTTTTGAAATCAATACATTTTTCAGTGATCGGGGTGAATTATATCCATTAATTCTGTGTGTGAAAAAAATATATAAAAAAAAAAAAATCAACAATTTCTCACAAAAAGTAAGCAGGCTGAAGTAGAATGTTACATTTCTATCTGAAAAAATGTTGCATGAAGAGACAGTTTGAGGTACTGAGTTGTGTAAATTACTGTGAGCACACTCAAAACATTTGACTGACAAAATTCAAACAGGAAGATCAAAGTATGGTGATGAGTTCAGTTCTTCTTCCATAGTATTGCATTTGGTTTATGGAGTGAATAAATCAGCTTTAGGAAAAATTTTTTTTTTTAAAAAAAACATTCAAGGGCACAGTTGTTCAAAGGTAATAAGGTAATCCGATCAGATTTTGGATAATGAATGATAAAATGTGATTTAAATTAAATTCTAACAGATCAAATTAATAATTTATTATGCAGTAGATATCCCTTTATTTATTGACATTTTTTGCAACTGATTTTCAAACCATACATTTGAAATGATAGAGTACACTACATACCGTTAAAGCAGAAATAAAACAATCCTCTCAAAAGTTGTAAAAATCAAATAAAGTATTCATGTCTAACTAATTGGAAATGCAATATTTACAGACATCCAAAAAACGTTGTTCAATAATAGTTCCTAACAATGGCATCCCTTACAGCATGTCCAGTCACTTTCTTATTCTGAGAGAAAGTCAGAGGTCATTTGGCTTCAGCTGGATCCGGTGCATCAACGAGCTCATCACATTCTTCTGTGGCAATATCGTGCGGGACAAGATAAGCAAATATTATGCTGCACACTTCTTGGGGTTCCACTCGCAAGTAGTTCAGTTTAGTTGAACTCCGTTTCAGCGTTCCATAGCAGACCTTGTTTTTTTTAATGTTTCAGGTTTGAAATTTTAAATTGGCATTTCTAGCGCTTGGACTGGTACAAGATATTGAAATTTGGTTACTGTATTTTTACTTTTTGTTTCTTCAAATAAATACATGTTGAGTGACGCCATGCTGGCTATTGTTTTTTTTTTTACACCCCTAGTAGCCTTTAGTGTGATATGCGGTCTAATTTAAATCTCGGACTCATTATCCGGATTTGGTAATCTTAAAAGTTTGGATACGGATCAGACTGATCCAATCCAACTTTGTTGTGAGTAACTGTGATAACAGCAAAACAGATTACGTGATCCTGGATAGCAAAAAAAGGGATTTCAAAATCTGGATAATTTTGATCCTGATTAAATCTTTTGAACAACTGCGCCCAGGATATATTTTAAGAGAGGCTCCACAATTGATGATTTGAATTTTTGCAGCAATCTTGTTTTTTTTTTTTTTAACCAACAAAAAGTAAAACACTGTAATTATCCAACAAGAGTGTACAGCATATGCATTTATGTAAGATCCATACTTCAATACAATAGCAGATTCTATTGTTACAAACAAATGCAGTACTAGGGACGCACTGAAAAAAAATCTCAACTGACTGAAGTTTGACATTTCCTTAATTTATTGTCCAACCCCCCACTATGGAGCTGTCTCCATCTAGTGGTGAGTTTTGGAGACGCAGAGATTACAACTTCCAATGCCTTTCATTGACCATATCAAACTGCAGGGGATTGAAATGAGTGTCATCAACACATCGAAAGGTTATTATGGTGAGCACATCTGAATTATTTGCGTAACATCACATGCTATCAAAGGACCGTGTTGACAAGAAAATGAACAAGAATATCCCAAATAAATTCCAAAGGCAAATGGTCATGAGGAATGCATACAAATCAAAATCTCCTTGCTGTAATATTTGCCAGTTTGTAACTCTGCCATGTCCCTGAAACAACAGCAAAGACCACACACGGCAAGGTCCTACAGTACAACACACAAGTGTGTAGCTACATTTTGTCTGGAGCAAGGAAATACAATGAACTTAAAAAAAAAATAAACTAAACAAAAAAGCACCACAGCTGTTTGGAAATAGCACCAGTTTTCAGAATGTACAGGTATATTATGTGTTTCTTTTGTTTGTTTTTGGCAATGTAGAGCACTGATTTGAATGACGTCAAGTGTGTTGAGTTAAGAAGCTGCTGAAAGCCTCGACTAACCAAGTTAAAATAAATAAATAAATAAAATCACAAAAAACATGCGCGTGCTTCAACAGAAAGCAGAATAAAACACATTTGGAAGTCCTAATGTCAGTTGAAATAAGCATCATGAATCACTGTGTTACATATAGTGAATACATGCATGTCAAACCATTCCAGTAGTACAAATAGAAACTCAACAGAGTAATGGAGCACCATAGTATGGGAAAGCGTGCCATCATTCTCGTAAGCCCCAAAAGTGGATATGATAAACTAATACGAGTAAAAAAACAACTATCGCCGAACCATTAAATGAAGACGATGGCCCACAGTCAAACTATTTACTATTCATAGCAAGCAGACATTGCTATAAAAATATTTTGCTGTGTTTGTATACAGTACAGTGAAATCCATTAGAGTGCACCATTCTCTTTTGTCACATATTTGTGTTCTACTGCACTGCTACCATAGAAAGCACAGATGGATATAAAAATAAACATAGACTCGTACATTCTTTTAAAACATGAACTGTCCTCAAATATATATACACATACGTTATATTTATATAGAGATTGTTTATATTTTTTGGCTCTATTATATTAAACTAATTTCTATATTTGGAGGATGTCCTTTACTCACATTTTGACATTGGTCTGTTACCATAATGTTAATAATATGTCACTGAACCCAATCAAGTCTTCAACATGTGCATTATACCCTACGCTCTTCTACAAAAAATAAGACAAGCTATGCTTATTTAAGACATTATATACAAATTGTAAAGAAAGTATGGAATTTTTTTTTTCCATCTCTGTACACAGAAACAAAAAGTGATACCTATTTTGTCAATACTTTTCATCTGTGTTACTTTTATCAGAGCACTGATGTAAAGTGAGTCTTTGTTTTGTCAGCCAGTGTAAGATTGATATATGTCCCGATTAAAGTATGGAGCACATTCTGATATATCTGCTGTTCATTCTTGACAGGGGGTAGCCATAATTTTTTTCCCCTTTTGCTGGAAAACGCGAGATACAGGTATGGACCAACCACCAATGACATGGTATTATACAAGGGGCACTCAAAAAGTAATGAGCCCAATTTAATGTAACTTTTTTTTAATTTTTTAAAATTGTTTTTCTGAAATGTTCATGGTTTGTAGTTTAAATACTTGTTTGAAAGTTTTTTTTTTTTTTTTTTAAAAGCTGTGAGTGAATTTCTTGCTTTGGAATGCAAATCACCACTAAACATTTTCAAAAGGTTGCAAATTTGTGTATGGGGAAGCTTCAATAGGTTACAGCCCATTCAAAAAGCGGGTGTCCAGGATCAAAGGCCTCTGACAACCAAAGGAGCGGCAGCCCATCTTCAGCGGTTAATCTTGGGAATAGAGCTAGCGTCGAGGGACGCTGATCAGAGGGGATCGTAGCGTCACCATTGATGACATCACCCGAACCCCATACACATTTTGTAAATGATTAGTGGTGGGTCCCCTTCCAAAGCAATAATTTCAATCATAGCTCACTGCTTCTGACAGACATCCAAGGATGATGTCATTTCCATAATGGCTGACAAGAAGAGGACTGGCTAAATCAAAACTAAATAAACTTTGAAACAAATATTTAGACTACAAACCATGAAAATGTCTGAAAACAAACAAGTATTAGGCTAAATTGGGCTCTTTACTTTTTGACTACCCTCATATTTTTAGGTAGTGTACTTAGATTAAAGAGAAAATGCATTTTCCAACAATCGTAAATGAGGATTTCATATGTAAGAGACAACTGTTTTACTTGTGCAGCATGGGTTAGCACCAGGTTGTCTACTTGTTGTTGTGCACATGGCTGAAGTCCGTAAAACATGTGAGACATACAGTATAACAAGTGCGTCTGGACCCTAAATGCATGTGAAAAGCCCGAGTAGGATTAGACTGAAGGCAGGCTCTTTACATCTCCTCAGGTTAAGTCGTAAGCGATACAGTACTGAGATTTATTTTCAAGTCGTGTGATTGAATGTCCATAGATAGAAGTAGAACAGACAGACATAGGAATCACAACTTTTAAACAATACAACCGACTATGATACTTTTTCCCCCCCAATTTTTTTTCCCCCCACTTGTTGGGCTCTGAAAAGCTTGACATAAATGTGATTTCTACGCAAAGCAGCTCTCATAGTGGTATTAAAATCAGTATTATGTTCACAGCGATTCACCTATTCCCTAGGTTTATTAACACAAGCTAGATCGCAGGAGACAGGACTGAATTAAGTTGTACTGGACTATTTTGGAAGGGAATGTTCAATGTCCGTGTCTATGTGTGCCCTGCGACTGACTGGCGACCAGTTCAGGGTGTAGTCCGCCTTTTGCCCGAAGTCAGCTGGGATAGGCTCCGGCGCCCTTCGATCCTAACCAGGATAAGCGGTGTTGAAAATGGATGGATAGATGGATGTTCATCTGATCTCCATTATTAACATACTATGTAAATGACCCCAATGTAACAGATCAACTAAACCTCTTAACCCCCTGCTCCATTAAGAAAGCTATACTTTCTTAGGGTTCAAACAGTTTTAGTAAATATTAAAGCTTTTTTTGGAACAAATAAGCTGAATTTCACAATATAATTGTCTTTAAATAATAAGCTACGATAAAGTTGGCTACCGTTTGTTTTGTAATTCAAAGTCAAATCGAGAACTCCAACACAACATATTCAACAAACTTGCTAGTATTATGATTTCATTCCAAATTCAATAAAAATAAATTTTCGTCCCCTCTTTTATGTTTAGCAGTTTTTGCTTATTTTCACATAGGTTTATGTGTAGTATGCATGTCTAAGCATGTGAATTATTTTGTGAACTTGTTAATTTATTGTGCTTGTCCTGCCTATTTATCCAAGATTATGCTGTCATCTTTTGCAGACCACTGTAAGGCTACTAACACAATGTTTGTCTTTCACTCAAATGTCCTTCATACCTTAAAGGACATAATAGAACTTTTCTTGAATCAAATCCAGTGAGACGTCCCAATGACATATTTAACTTGTTCACTAAGCAGCACAGGAGTACATTCTGTTTTGCAAATGTCGTTGCAAAGGCGAGACCCTTCTTTCTCTTAGTGTGATTCAAAATCAAGCAACAACACCAACAAAGGACTTCTACACTGGCATTTGCATCATGAGTACAATCTTGCTCGAGGATTGTTGAGATACATTGATCGTAAAATATAAATGATAGCATACTTTTAAATTGGGATATTTTGAGATGTTCAATTGAGGGTGCATGTTCCCATTTTCCTGTAAACGTTGCAATCTGTCATCAAGTAGTAGTATTTTTATCAATTCATTGTTAAATTGTGTTTGGCAAAATGCACATCTGTATTGTATGTAAACTCAAACTATAAGGAAATATTAATCAGAAATAAAGGCACTTAACTTTTGAAATATGAAAACGATTAACTTCAAATATATATTTAAATATTTCATTTTACCCTTAGAATACTACTTATTTTGTGAGTAAAGGGACAATATCGATGATGTAGTCATTTGAAAACCTTTTAAACATTAGCGTAGAAAAAAGCTTGAAAAAAAACCTAAATGTATTTAATAATACGGTAGTTGTGGCGTATTTCAGAAGACTTTGTTGGCCTTGCTGCTGAGATAGAATCTTCACAATACGAAAAGGAAGTCAATGAATGATAAAAAAGCCCTAAAAGCGCAACATTTTATATATCACACACACACACACACACACATATATATATATATATATATAGACCCTTTTTCCCAAAAATTAGAATATCATGGAAAAGTTTTATTTCCATAATTCCATTCAAAAAGTGACACTTTTATACATTATAGATTCAGGGCCCACAATTTAAACAATTCAAGTATTTCTTTATTTATTTTTACATAATTTGGACTTCCAGCTCATAAAACCCACAAAATCAGGAATTCAGAATATTAGAATACTGTGAAGAAATTACCATTTACTTCTCAGTTTTTGAAGAAATTAGGGTCACATTAAATCAATCAAAATATGGTACTTTCAAAACGATTAGTTAATCTTCAATACTTAGTTGGGAATCCCTTTGCTTTAATCAGTGCCTCGATGCACCGTGGCATTGAGGCAATCAGCCTCTGGCATTGCCTGGGAGTTATGGAAGCCCAGATTTCCTTGATGCCTGCTGTCAGTTTTTCTTTGTTTGTGGATCTGGTGAATTTTCCTCTTGAAAATACCCCATAGATTCTCAGTGGGGTTTAGATCCGGCGAGTTGGCAGGCCCGTTAAGCACTGTGATGGCATGGTCATCAAACCAGGTTTTGGTGCTTCTGGCGAAAAGGGGCAAGGGGCAGGTTCTGCTGGAAGATGAAATAAAGATCCTCAGCAGAAGGATCATCATGAAGTCCTCTAAAACATTCTGGTAGACTGTTGCGGTGACCTTGGATTTAAGAAAGTTTACCAACACCTGCACTGGGCATTGCACCCCAAACCATGACTGACTGGATATTTCACACTGGACCTCAAGCAGCTTGGGTTTTGTTCTTCACTCGTCTTCCTCCAAACCCTTGGACCTTGATTTCTGAATGAAAGGCACACGTTAATTTCATCAGAAAATAGGACCTTGGACCACTGGGCAACAGTCCAGTCCTTCTTCTCCTTGGCCCAGTTGAGACGCTTCCTACGGTGGCTCAGGCTCAGAAGTGGCTTGACCCGAGGAACCCGACAGTTGTAGCCCATCTTCTGGATGCGTCTGAATGTGGTGTTTTTTGAACCTATGAGTCCCACCTCATTCCCCTCTTTCTGGATCCCTGCTAGATTCTTGAATCTTCTCTGTTTGATCATCCGCTGAAGCCCACGGTCATCTTTTTTGTTGGTGCATCTTCTGCTGACATGTTTTGTCCTTCCACTAAACTTTCCATTGATATGCTTGGACACAGCACTCTGTGAACAGCCAGCCTCCTTAGCTATGAACCTTTGTGGCTTACCCATCCTATGGAGGGTATAAATGATGGTCTTCTGGCCAGTTGTCAAGTCTGCAGTCTTCCCCATATTGAACCCAACTGAGACAATTGAACCAAACTGAAGCAATTTAATGACACCTGGGGAAACCTGTGCAGGTGCTTTGAGTTTAGTAGATGATGAGTATGTGACAGTCAGTTTAAAACATTTATGGCCTGCTAAGTTTGGGCTGATTTCTTAACAGAATTTTTTTGAATTCCTGATTTCGTGGGTTTTATGAGCTGGGAGCCCAAATTATGTAAAAATACACAAATAAATACTTGAAATTGTTTAAATTGTGGGCCCTGAATCTATCATCTGTAAAAGTTTAACTTTTTGGATGGAATTATCAAAATAAATAAACTTTTTCATGATATTCAAATGTTTTGGAAAGGGTCTGTATATATGTATACACACACACACACACAGACGCACTTTATTGCCAAAAGTATTCGCTCACCTGCCTTGACTCACATGTGAATTTAAGTGACATCCCATTCCTAATCCATAGGGTTCAATATGACGTCGACCCACCCTTTGCAGCTATAATGGCTTCAACTCTTCTGGAAATGTTGTCCAAAAGGTTTATGGGAAATTTTGACCATTCTTCTAGAAGTGCATTTGTGAGGTCACACACTGATGTTGGATGAGAAGGCTTGGCTCTCAGTCTCCGCTCTAATTCCTCCCCAAAGGTGTTCTATCGGGTTGAGGTCAGGACTCTGTACAGGCCAGTCAAGTTCATCCACATTAGACTCTGTCATCCATGTCTTTATGGACCTTGCTTTGTGCAGTGGTGCACAGTCATGTTGGAAGAGGAAGGGGCCATTTCCAAACTGTTCCCACCAAGTTGAGAGCATAGAAATTATCCAAAATCTCTCGGTATCCTAAAGCATTCAGAGTTCCTTTCACTGGAACTAAAGGCCAAGCCCAGGTCCTGAAAAACAACCCCACACCATAATCCCCCCTCCACCAAACACTACATTTGGCAACATGCTGTCAGACAAGTACCCTCCTCCTGGCAACCGCCAAACCAAGACTAGTCCATCAGTTTGTCAGATGGAGAAGCGTGATTCATCACTCCAGAGAATGCATCTCCACTAGTCTAGAGTCCAGTGGTGGCCTGCTTAACACCACTGCATCTGACGCTTTGCATCGCACTTGATGATGTATGACTTGGATGCGGCTCCTCGGTTATGGAAACCCATTCCGTGAAGCTATCTGCGCACTGTTCTTGAGCTACGTAATCTAAAGGCCACATGAAGTCTGGAGGTCTGTAGCGATTGACTCGGCAGAAAGTTGGTGAGCTCTTCGCACTACGTGGCTCAGCATCCGCTGACCCCGCTTCGTCAGGTTACGTGGCATACCACTTCGTGGCTGAGTTGCTGTCAATCCCAAACGCTTTCACATTCTTATAATACAGCTGACAGTCGACTGTAGAATATTTAGGAGCGAGGAAATTTTACGACTCGACTTGCTGCACAGGTGGCATCCTATCACAGTTACACGATGGAATTCACTGAGCTCCTGAGAGCGATCCATTCTTTCACAAATGTTTGTAAAAACAGTCTGCATCCCTAGGTGCTTGATTTTATGCACCTGTGGCCATGGAAGTGATTCTGATTGTTTGGATGGTTGAGCGAATACTTTTGGTAGTATAGCGTGTGTGTGTGATCCACAAAATCCACGGTTCGGTTCGTAACACGGTTTTTGGTTCAGTGCACGGAGACTGAGGAAAATCAATTATGTCTTGTATAGTTACGTTAAAAGTGAAAGTATGTTCACAGCATTATTATTATTATTATTTAAAATATTGTTTATTAATGAGAAATATATATTTGTTGTTCTGTCTATGCCAGCAGCATATAGTGACAGGCAGAACAATTAAATGCTCTTTGATTGGATGGCAAAAGGTACAATAAACCTGTGTATCCACCTGTTGCCATTTATACAACAGAACAAGTCATGGCTCCCTGCAAATATATCAGCTTTGTGTTCAACTAAAGATTTCACACTGAGTGAGTACATTTGTGACTAAATTGAGAAAAGATCATTATTTCAGTACTCATACTTTTTATTATATTTTTGTTTGGTGGTTTACCGTGAGGTTTTGCTCATGTAAAATAGGTGCTTCGGTTCAACAAAGGTCTACTGATGATAATCTAAAATGAGTTCAGCTCATGCATCAAGTTCTGAAGTTTCTAGCAGCATTGATATATGCTTCGCCAGGTCCATAAATATTGGGACATGGACACACTTGTCATCTATTTGGCTCTAAACATCACCATTGGTGGACTTCGAGCTTCAATTTGAGGGTATACAGTATTTATCCAAACCAGGTAAACTGTATAGGAATTATAACAGTTTGTGTCTATGCCTCCCACTTTATAGGGGTTAGCATGCTATGCTATCCTCGGGTGAAGCAAAATTTCCATGGTAATCAGAACACCTCAGTCAGTCAAACATAGCGATTTCCAGCAAGTTTGCTACGTAGCATTAGCACGTATGTAGCAGCACGTACGTGCGTTGGCAGCTGTGAATGACAGGCGGTCCTGACGCTCACATTTTATGCTCTTCACATAATCATTTGCATGGTACTTCTTGGAGAAACTCGTTGATCGACGGATAGCGCACCGCGGGAACTCTGAATAACAGAGTCGCCTGAGTCAGCAGGCCATAGTCAGGGCACAGAGAGGCCACCGACGAGGCGTGTGCGGCGGGCTCCGTGGGAGGACGGCCTAGTCGGCTGGGGCGTCTCGCTATGGAGAGGGCAAGCCTAGAAACCAGAGATCTTACTTTGTAGAGATACAGAATTGGAAGTACTGGAAGCCTCCTGCTCCTACATATTCTGTATCTCTTCTTTCCAATGCAAGGTATTTGTTGACGCGCCCTGCTGCAATATGATTGACCGCTGCATCGCTGGAGGGCATGACACAGATGACATGTCGGTGCCGGCATCTTGGCTAACTTGATACTTTGCTTTAAACATTGCTTCGCCTCCATTGGTAAATGAGAAAAAAGAAGTTGTGCATGTTATGGACTGAACAGCAACAGTTGAACTGAACCGTTTGGTCGGTTTTCAAAAACAGTTCCACACCCCGGATCTGTATAAAGCTATTATCTATCTACTGTGTGTGTGTCTATACATTTTCTTAAATGAGCACCTTTTGAAGAATAAGATAAAAGAATAAAAAGGATGTGCTGTAGCTGTCTTTCTGACTGTAACTCAAGAACAACAATCATCATAATCTAAATCTGTGATATTTTGACACCCTTTTCTTCATTTTATCCCCATAGTGTACACTCCTTTGTCTGTCAAACGGGTAGATTTAAAGGTCTTAACGGCTTCCAAATTGAATATTTAAACAAAAGACAGGAAACAAAAACTGTTGTTGTAAAAATGTAGCTGCCTCTAATTCGCATCATATTTCCGAATAGGTGACTGTTCTTAGTCTCATTTACATCATGAGACCACATACAAAGGCTACCAAATGTAAAATTACATTCATACTATGTGAAGCAAAATGGCTCGGTAGTAAATACATTAGGATTTGAAGTGAAGCAGGCAGCAGGTCACTGATGGTGTAGCGGTTCACTTGTTTGACTTTCGTGCAGGCAGTCGGTTAGGGTTTCCACTATGTGACGGTGTGAATGTAAGTGTGAACGGTTGTCTGTCTCTATATGTGTCCTGTGATTGACTGGCACCCAGTCCGAGGTATCGCTTGCCTTTCACCCAAAGCTCCATTCAGCTGGGATAGGCTCCAGCTCTCCGCGACCTCAACCAGGTTAAGCTGTATTGTAATTGGATGGCTGGATGACACAGGCAACCAAACAGAAACATTTATCTCAGTTATATCCTCTATGTTGGCAAATCCAGTACTATGGCACAAAATCCTGTATAGTTTTACTAAGTTGTTTTTGGCTTGATAATTTATTCTGATTAGTATTTTGCGCCCACTACACTTACCTACAGCAGAAGAACTGGAGACAGTGGTGAAAAAACACACCAATGAACGGACCTGGAACTATTTTGCTCCAGTGCAAATTCTTCTCAGATGTGAGAAGTGAAAGAGTGTTTGAAGCGTGATTGAATAAGCTACCATTCATTACTTCCTCTTGTCCAAGCTCACCAAGGCCATAGCCTGATTGTTTCTGATAAATACAGCATGGCTAAATAAAACATTGTGTGGAAAGCCAACAGTCAAGTCATTTTTGTCATGAGTTGAATTGTACTATATGTTGGTCTCGTGTGGTCCCGTGTCCTGTGCTCTGAGGTATACATTATAAGTAAAAACACCCTTTTCATGAGTTTAAGCAGAATTAAAGAGGTCCTTGGCAGAGAGGATCTGCTGGAAGGTGTGGCTGTAAACGGAGACCTGTACTACTTTCTAGGGTGCTATACTCACTTAGCACAGGAAACATGACACAAGCAGGAAATGTGTTTGAATTGGCTAAATATGTAAATAGGAGGAAAATTGTGATTTCAAAGAAAATGTTGATCAAGTGTTGCCTATTTGAAATAACTTTTTGCACTGGAGAAAAACTTTTGAAAACTCTGGCAGCTGTCATTCTGATTTGATTTGCTAGAATAATACTAAATGTGACCATAGAGCGAACAGGGAGATTGGCGCATTGATTCCAGAGGCCAGCATTTAGACATACATAATAACCCAACTTTTCAGATATTGGAGGGACTGTCGTCGGGTTTAAATTAATCTTGATCTAATTGAAGTATTCAAACTTCATTTATAGTCATAATTAATGTATAAAACCATCATAAATGGCTGAATTGACCAGTGGTTGAAGAACAGGGTGCACCAACTCTTAATGCTTAAATGTGGTGCTCCTCCCCTTAGCATTTAATACATTACAAAGGGAAGGAGTTATTATTTTAAAATGTGTCGACATACATTTGACCTTAATTTGTGTGGGTTCTCAGAGGAAGGTGGCATGGTCAAGTTCTGCGTTATCCATACAAGCCAAAATAGCCTTCTGGTCTTCTTGAAGGGGGCGGTGGTACAGCAGAGCGGAGAAGCGATTGTATGGGTCATGAAGGAGGAGCCGTTTCTTCTTCCTGTGGAGGTAGAGCGCTTCTTCGGGCTGAAGTACCTGAGTGATGTGGGCCTGCTGGGTCTGAGAGGTGGAGACACCTGGAAGAAGAAATGTAAAGGATTGTTTACAGCCACAGCAGCTAATGCTAAAAAAGGTTTTACCACCTTAAATAGTGATTATATTCATTCATTTTCCGTACTGCTTATCCTATTACTTGGGTCGCGGGCGTACCAGACCCTATCAGAGCCATCTTCTGGCGAGAGGCGGGGTCACCCTGAACTGGTCGCCAGCCAATCACAGGGCACATATAAACAAAGAATCATTCGCACTCACAGTAGTGACATTTTATTCCTTGTTAAATCACAAAGGCTCCTTAAGGACAAGTTTACAGGAAGACAGGAAGCTGATGTTGCTCTATGTTTTTGGTACCCCAAAAATGTGTCTACGTTATTAACCATGCAAGCTTGATACAAGTACTGTATGTGAACAAGTTCATTACCAACTTTCAAGTGGATACAATTGTGGTCATTCAGTGTTATTTTGGATAACTCTTCAACCAGCAGGCTTTGACAAGGGTTTTATCAACTTGATCAAAAGCCTCATAGTAGGGAAGAAAATGTTCATTGCATTATAGTACGTTGGTGCTGCTCTATTCACAATAATACTGCTTCATATATATACTCCCGAGTTTATCACGTCCTATTAATGGGCAGCGGAAGAATGGAGGCTGAGAACAATAAACAAAATTTCAGAAACTGACTTGAGGTGACAGGAGAAGCTCTTAATTTACTGATTGATCAAACCATTACCACTGATTTTACACTTTGGGTAGTGACCAAAAGCTTGAGGAAAGTAAAACATTAATACAGTCATACAGATTAGAAACATAAAACAAATCGAAAAAGATTAAGGTTATCTTTATATTTTTAAAGTTAGTATTATACTCTTCGCGGCACGGTGGACGACTGGTTAGAGCGTCGGCCTCACAGTTCTGAGGACCCGGGTTCAATCCCTGGCCACGCTTGTGTGGAGTTTGCATATTCTCCCTGTGCCTGCGTGGGTTTTCTCCGGGCACTCCGGTTTCCTCACACATCCCAAAAACATGCATAAATTGGAGACTCTAAATTGCCCGTAGGTGTGAATGTGAGTGCGAATGGTTGTTTGTTTGTTTGTTTGTTTGTATGTGCCCTGCAATTGGCTGGCAACCAGTTCAGGGTGTACCCCGCCTCCTGCCCGATGACAGCTGGGATAGGTTCCAGCACGCCCGCGACCCTAGTGAGGACAAGCGGCTCAGAAAATGGATGGATGGATATTATACTCTTGAAGTTGAAGGGTAACAAACAACGTTCAAAATATGTTACCAACATACCTGCTTTCCTCCTAGTCTTGGAATTATTATTATTCATTGTCATCTTCTTAGCCTTTCTAATACGTTGGTATCTCAGAGCATCAATCCTCTCAGACCCCAAAAGGACACTCCGCGCGCCTCGACGTTTTCTAAATAAGGAGAACAAAGAGGGGAAAAAGGGGTAACTCCATGCCAAATATCGAAAGTGGATTTTTATTCTATGGCATAAAATGAGGATATGAATACTATGTCGGTCCTGCTTGACCCACAGAAGAGGTGCAACACATTGTTAAAGGATAAACATGAGACACTTTAAGCGCTGTCTTCCAAAACATTTTATGATTTCATGAGCTACAGTATTTGATAAAATTTTAATACAGCCCCAATTCCAATTAAGTTGGGTCGTTGTGTTCGACCTATATTTAATTGAATACATGACAAAGACAAGATATTTTGTTCAAACTGATAAACTTTGTTTTTAGTAAATAATCATTAACTTAGAATTTCATGGCTGCAACACGTTCCAAAAAAGCTGGGACAGGATCATGTTTACCACTGTGTAACATCACCTTTTCTTTTAACAACATTCAATAAACGTTTGGGAACTGAGGACACTAATTGTTGAAGCTTTGTAGGTGGAATTCTTTCCCATTGTTGCTTGATGTACAGCTTCAGCTGTTCAACTGTCCGGGGTCTCTGTTGTTGTATTTTACGCTGCACAATGTGCCATGCATTTTCAATGGGAGACAGGTCTGGACTGCAGGCAGGCCAGTCTAGTACCCGCACTCTTACTACGAAGCCACACTGTTGTAACACGTGCAGAATGTGGTTTGGCATTGTCTTGCTGAAATAAGCAGGGGCGTCCATGAAAAAGACGTTGCTTGGATGGCAGCATATGTTTCTCCAAAACCTGTATGTACCTTTCAGCATTAATGGTGCCTTCACAGATGTGTAAGTTACCCATGCCATTGGCACTAACACAGCCCCATACCATCACAGATGCTGCCTTTTGAACTTTTACGTCCATAACAGTCCGAATGGTTCTTTTCCTCTTTGGCCCGGAGGACACGACGTCCACAATTTCCAAAAACAATTTGAAATGTAGACTCGTCGGACTACAGAACACTTTTCCACTTTGCACCAGTCCATCTTAGATGAGCTCGGGCCCAGAGAAGTCGGCGGCGTTTCTGTCTTGTTGATAAATGGCTTTTGCTTTGGATAGTAGAGTTTCAAGTTGCAGTTACGGCTGTAGCGCTGAACTGTCTTTACTGACATTGGTTTTCTGAAGTGTTCCTGAGCCCATGTGGTGATATCCTTTATACATTGATGTCGGTTTTTGATGCAGTGCCGCCTGAGGGATCGAAGGTCACGCGCATTCAATGTTGGTTTTCAGCCTTGCCGCTTACATGCTGAATTATTTTCTCCAGATTCTCTGAACCTTTTGATGATGATATTGACCGTAGATGATGAAATCCCTAAATTCCTTGCAATTGTACGTTGTCCTTAAACTGTTCGACTATTTTCTCACACACTTGTTCGCAAAGAGGTGAACCTCGCCCCATCTTTCCTTGTGAATGACTGAGCAATTCAGGGACGCTCCTTTTCTATCCAATTGTGGCACCCACCTGTTCCCAATTAGCCTGTTCACCTGTGGGATGTTCCAAACAGGTGTTTGAGGAGCATTCCTCAACTTTCTCAGTCTTTTTTGCCACCTGTCCCAGCTTTTTTGGAACGTGTTGCAGCCATAAAATTTGAAGTTTATGATTATTTGCTAAAAACAATCAAGTTTATCAGTTTGAACATTAAATATCTTGTCTTGTAGTGTATTCAATTAAATATAGGTTGAACATGATTTGCAAATCATTGTATTCTGTATTTAATTATGTTTAACACAACGTCCCAGCTTCCTTGGAATTGGGGTTGTAGTTCAACAGCTTTAAACATTAAGAATAAATAGGGGATCATCTGGGAATAACACATTCTGATAAATTTATCCCGTGAATCTCCATTTAAGAGAGAACAATTAATATAAAATTTAAAGGTCCCGTATTTTGCCAAAGCAACTTTTCCTAGTATTTGGGATGTAATATTGGCTCAGTAAACATGTGAAATATGAATCCATGCATTCCTGAGTTCCAGATGTTTTTCTGCCGAGAAGCCTGAAATCAGGTCATTCGAATTTCTCGAACTTATCTACGTCACTCGCGAAAATCTTCGCCTACCTCTCCGCTACTGAGTCAGCGTTGTCAAAATAAAGACGTGCGCTCTTACAAGTGGGTCTTCCACATGGAGGCAACCAATCAGAGGAAAGGGGGTCTTCTTAAACAAATATGGACAGAGCGGATACAAAACTGGGTCAAACGGAAGTAGCTGTCATAGGGGGCTTTTCTGGACACGCTGGACAATTAAATTGACACTTTTATACTAAGTCCATGTTATAGAGCCAATGTATGGCGATCTAAATTGCAAAAATACGGGACCTTTAAGATGAAATCTTGAGAAGTTAAATCACAAAGTTGATATTTATTTCTTTTAAATCTGTCTTTCCTTTTCTGAAAATAACAGATGGAAATGCTCCCTTTGCGTGGCTTGTCATTGGCCGCTTGTTGCATCAAAAATCTTTCTCTCTTTCTTTGTGAAGCCACTTATGACTTGGTAGCCCAGAGAGTTCTGCCACTCACACACCAGCATACTTTTTATATTTCTTGAGGCACAGAAAACAATTAGCATTACAGTGTGGACATGTTTCCACAGTGGCTGCAGAAAGAAACCAAGGATCATTAGAACAGGAAGAAAAAAATCACAGCTGAGCAACAAAGCATTGTCAATATGTATTCATAGACATGGAAACTGTCTACAATGGGCTTCACCATGCTGACAGGGGGAGAGATGGCTGGAGGGGAAATGACTACGCGGGAACAGTCACATAATGAAAAATAAGCCAAAGAAAAGCGAAGCAGTAGGACAAGAAATGTAACAATTAATCAATAGAATTGTTTGTTTTTTAAAACGGAGGAGGATTTAGCAATGGCATGCATGGCAGTTTGCACATGGAACAGAACTTTAAAGGGGAATACATTCAAAAGCTTTTCATTGAGCAGGTCATTTGAACTTTATAGTCCGCAGTCCTGCGTTTCAAAATCTTTGCTCTATCAGAACAAGGTAAAGGTGGTATAGTATGACACTTGCTTGAAATGACAGAGAAATGTCCTGCAACATATAACTGAAAGAGGATTTTTAAATTCCAAAGTGAACATTATCATTGTTGTTTCTGCATCTGTTTTGTGTTTTTCGATCTTGATACTTTTCAATTAAGGAGAGCTGTCCTAAAAACTTTCAACCTTAACTAGACGCTTGTTTAACATCACAAAACTGAAGTGTGGCTCCCAGTGCAAAGCTCCCTCCTTCTAAGCCGACGCTTGTTATTGGCTCTCTCTGGTCATGTACCGGCTAAGCGGCATGCCTACGTTTCGGCCATATTGGTGGGGGCAGCGTTCCCAGTCCCATTGTACAGCATTGTGTGCAACCGTATACAGCAAATTATGCAGGCATCTTTGTGATTTTGTTTTTTGACATCGAAACAGTCGATGTTGAACTTGAGGGTACATTTACAGATATGAATCATTCTGTTGCCCAGTTTAATTTTTGAATGATAGACTACAGAGAAAGTGTTTTAAGTCCTGCTCCAAATTTGCATTGTTGAAAGTCTTGACTGTTAAAGTTTACATATTTGTTAGCAACATAAAAACGTTAAAATAAGTGTACTATGTACAGCTGTTGTAACAGTAAAAAATACAATTAAAAAAAAGTCAGTTAAGTTCAATTTTGTGGAGTCTTTTATTGTATTGTCCTTGTGTAATCTTAAGTACTGCTGAAAGGTTATAACACTATCAGGTCTTAAAATGTTAAATGTGATGGTTAACAGTTGTGAACATTCATTCAAAATGAAGAAAAATAATAAAAATGTAATCTAATGTAATTGGTTATATTACTTTTAGAAAGTAATTGGCAGTTCCACTACTATAATATTTTCAACAGGGTCCCTTTAAATTGTAACCAAGTAAATTTCCAAAGTAATCTTCCCAACACTGAGTTTAACATAAACTGACAAATTCAGTACTGAAGCTCTTTTTTTAAATTTTTTATTATTATTATTTTTTTTTTTTAATGTGTCGCATTGAACTCCAATTGTATGCAATGGAGATACAGTACTTGCCTGATCTTGCCAAGTTGATACTGTTTTTGTTTATCCAGAAAAGTGATTTAAGCATGAGGAGTCTCAGTCATTCAAGGTATCCTATTGCCTAAATGTGTGTCTCAAAATGTGAAGGCAATGTCAGTCAAGAGTAAATGATACATTGTAAGTATTTCCTGATTCTGTTAATCAGATGCGTGTAACCCTTCATTTAAACTTTTTGAAGCTACCATAGGTATTGTTACTCTCAGACATAACTTCCACATAATAATGAAGTCAGTTAGCCAAACCATCAAACCATATGGATGTTGGTGATACATTTATGACTCGATAATCAATGCATTTCGACTGCAGACCGGAGTATGAATACCAATGCTTGCTTTGAGAAAACACAAAAAAATTAATAACTGAAATTATCTACTATTGACTGAGGGAAGCAAAACTTGAGCAAAGACTCAACATCTTGTATTCCCCTTTAAAGGACGAGGTGATCAAAAAGCCCCACCTGCTAACCCCCCCCTTTCAGACATGGATCCAACCCTTACCTATTGTGGTGTAGAGGACCTGGTCACAACAACGCTGCCCAGATAGCTGAGATCAATCAAAAACAAAGCACGTAAGACTCCAGGAGCTATTAAAACCAACTTACCATATTGTCCCTAATTCATAATGATGAAAACATTGCAGAATATGAGAAGCGGACAGGCCCTGTGACACACTTTGCCCAACAACCTTCCCTTGAGAGTCAGACATGAGGTTGTCGTGAGGCAATAAAAAGGATTGTTGAGGAAAGGGTTACAGAAAAAGAAGGTAAAGTAGATTGGGAAAGGATCTGAAAAGGTGGAGGGCAAGAATTGGCAATGAAGTCAGGTTACTCAGGCCGAGGATGGGCCGCAGGGCCTGCCAAGATGTACTCTTCTTAAAGCATCCTTCTGCATGACACAGGCATCCTCAAACGCTTGGATCTAGACATAAAAATGGATGATATTTATCTTGGGATTCAATTAGATTAATTTTAAGGAATTCCTCCTGTTAGGTGGAAGCAAGGTAATGTATGATCTAAATAGAGAAAAGGATCCTGAGTTGTTGTCTGAAAATCCAGTGGTCCCGAAGATTTTATCCACCACTGACCGGTTCATACTAGTACATATGTTTTGTGAACTGGTAACCATTTGTCGACGGGGGTTACCGGTCCGCAGAGCGGAACTTGAGCGCTGCTGTGCTAATCAATAGTTTAAGGGGATTGTGCCGAATAACTAATATATACCAGGAGCAATAATATCTTTTGTTCGCAATGATAGTTTGAAGTTACTTAAGGTCTGAGATATAACTGTGGAGCAAATGCAGAGCATAGTAGTTATTTAAAAAAAAAATTCACTGAAAGATTAAATGGATTGAGTAAACTTTTGACTATTCCTTAATACTACTGTGAGAAAATATTTTGATAAAAGTTATAAACAGCATTGCCCAAAAATGTTTTGAGTTAGAGGAGAAATATATGTAATGATATATATAAATGTATGTATGTATGTATTGGGGGTGGAAAGGTTTGGTTTCGTGGTCCCGGTTTTCGGTTCGGCACACGCTGATTCTTAGAAAAATCAATTGTCTTGTATAGCTAAGTTAAAACTGCAAGAATTAAATTGAAACATCTGCAAACGCTGTAGGAATGATAACAGTTTGTGTATAGCTACCAAATATGCCTAATCATTTTTAAGGGGGCTGGCTAGCAGCGCTCCACGCTAGCATCGCGAATCCTGCACCATCATCCACTGAAGTAGGTCTACCAAATTAGGACTCAAAAAAGTATATAGACCGTTGGAGGTTTTTTTTTTTTAGCACAATTAATTTTCTGGGAAATGTGTCCAAACTTATTCTTCCTACCCTACAATGCTGCACCGTAGCCAAAGAAATGCTAAAAACTAATGTCTTGGGGATGAACTTAAGTGTTGGCAAATGCAGTTTTCTAGGTCAGATCACGACCAGAGGTGGGTAATAACTGGCTACATTTACTCCGTTACATTTACTCAAGTAACATTTTGCATAAACTGTACTTGTCAGAGTACTTTAAATGCACCATACTTTTTACTTGAGTATTTATGTGACGGATCGATACTTTTACTCCGTTACAATGATCGACATGACATTCGCTGCTTTTATTTATTCATTCTTGTCTTCGCGTCTATTTTTAGACTCCATCTATGACTTCCGCATAGGGTGCCCGTTGCGCCAATCAAACGGGATCACTAATGTCATTTGACTCCAATTCACCAATCAGATGACACAAGGCAGTCACATGACCATGCACGTAGCCTTTGCGAGCCAATAAAAAAAAAAAAAAAAACAGCTGCCCGTGTGTGTTTATTTTACAGACTCCAAAAAACAACAGGTTTATCATGCAGCTCTTAAATTGTGACCGCCCAAACTTGGATATTTCAGTCCACTTCTAACTTGAAAAAACACCTTGTGGTAAGTTGCAGATGTTTCTATTGTTGTTTTGGCAGTGGATATGGCAACATTAGCACTATCCTATGGTGTCGCACACACAATCAATAAGTCTGTACAGCAAACAGCTTCTTCATCAATCATTTACGTGAATAAAGCAAATAATGTTTCTGTAGGGCCCAATGTATGTGTTCTTGGTTTTTGGTCAGTTAAAAATTGAAATGATGGCAGCTGTGTGTCAACTCCCATATATTATTAATTGATGTATTTAATTGATCTTCATGCGCTGATTAAAAAAATAAAATCGTAAGTTACTCAAAAGTTACTCTTTACTTGAGTAGTTTTTTCATTGAGTACTTTCTTACTCTTACTCATGTAAATATTTGGATGACTACTTTTTTACTTGAGTCATATTATTCTAAAGTAACGGTTCTCTTACTTGAGTACAATATTTGGCTACTCTACCCACCTCTGATCATGACGCATTGACAGCGCTACAAACGGGCATCGTTACTATCCCGAATTCAACACTGGCTCAGGGTGCTCGAAAGACGTTATATTCGTAAATATCCTCCCAGAATGCTCTGCTACACCATGCACTCAGAGCGCTGTTGGAATGTGCTGAACACTTGCACCCTTCGGCTATGTTCACACTGCAGGTCAATTCAGATTTCCCCCCCCCCCCCAATTTGACATGTACCTGAATTTTTCACATCAATATGAATAGCACAATTCTGATTTTTTTGCATATCTGACCCAGGCCTCTTCGGTATGTGGATATACATAAAACAGGTATGTATCCGATGTGAGTGCAGTATGGACGCTCACCTAACGCACATCTGACCCATACGTCATCGAATGGCGACAAACGTCATAATTGTTTAACAAAACAGACTCAGGACTAATGCAACGGCGGACAAAAAAGCTGAAAACAGTCAGTGCCGAAAAGAAGATGCTTTATAACTGATAAATATAATAAAATGTTGGCTCCGATTGAACAAAATTCTTGAAATTGCCATACATGCGTCAGGACGAGACCTATAAGAAGGGCCATACTTAATTCCGGAAACACTGTGCCTCGTTTTTGTGCACATGTGCAACATGATGTCTTTTTTGTGCGCATAGGAGTGACATCACAGACTCATTACGTCCACATTAGAAGTCACATGTTTATGTGAACGACTACATAAAAAAGACTGGATTTAAGAAAAAATCTGAAATGGGGATCATGCCCTGCAGTGTAAATGTAGCCTCAGAGTAGAGCTGGGCGTGAGACAGAATTTCTGAACGTACCTGATACACAACCATGTATGGCGCTATCTTGGCTTGCATTAGCGCTAGTGCTCTCACTGCTTCGCCACATTAGCAAAAATGAGGAACCAAAAAAAAATTTACTTTTTTGAACCGAACGGCACACACACAGACCGAACCGAAACAGTTGAACCGAACCATTAGGATGGTTTTCAAAAACCGTTCCACCCATTGTATGTATGTGTGTATGTAATGTTCTAAAATTATTTTTTTAAATTGATGGATGTTACGCGCTACATTAGTAAGCAAAGTATTAAAGTGAAGTCACATCAAAGCATTATGGGTTGGGCGGATGACTCAATCCCTATGTACATGGCTGATGCACCTACCCTGAAGCTGACAACTGCGATGGAGAGGGTTCAGATGGAAGGATCTCCTCCTCAGTTCTCCTGTGAGATGGCATCTGCCCAAACATGTTGCTGCTTTCCATGGGTGGTGACGGCGACTGGGAAGCTGGATAGCTGGTTGCAGTTGAAGCAAAGGCCATGTGGGAACGATAGCTAGGACTGGCTCTTCTGCTACCCTGGCCTAGTGCAGGTGAGGAAGAAGGGGAAGATCTCCTTGAGAAGGTGACTGTGGAAGGAGGTAGGAGGGTAATCTCAGAAATGTCTTGGGGTATGGGAGTTTGAATAATGTTTGGACGTGGCCGGGGACGTACAACAATCTCAGGAGATCCCTCGTGAGAACTGAAGGGGCTTTGGGTGAGAGGGGAAAGTCGAGAGGGCTGAAGAACCACCTGATGCGCCCCAGAATCCATCCTACGAGCCTGTCTTGGACTAAAATGGGGGGTAGATTCAAACCATCGGGTATCCAGACTACTGAGGGTACTAGGGCCAATATGGGCCATTGGATTGGTGTAAGGCAAAACTGGAACACCTGTACTGTGGCTTGTACGTCTTAGCTGCCCTAAATGAGCCTCTTGCATAGCTAAATGCCTGGCTGGAGAGCCATGAGGCCTGGCCTTGCTGGGTGATTTGCTTGAGTAGCTCTGTGGCGCTTCTAGTGGCAACACAGATGGATAGGTAGGCATTGGGAGGGAGGAGGTCTGAAAAGCACTAAGGGGAAGAACGGGGGGAGGGGGTGGATAGGGAGAATCATGGCGGAGATGCAAGGAGTGGTGTGGTGGAAAAATGAATTGGGGCCCTTCCACAGATGAAAATGTAAAATCCATTCCCCGCCAAAATTCTGGTGAATGGGAGGAAGAAGCCAGTGTCAGAGGATAAGGGAAGCCAGAGACAGCATATTGTGTGAAATCACCCTCTCCCATTTCCTCTGGAATCATAGGGTAACCAAAAGGACCTTCAGTCAGGTATGGAGGGGAGGACATGACAGAGCTAAGCGGACTGGTATCTGTCATGTAAAAAGGAGGAGGATGATCATGATCCCCATGGGAGCCCAGGTAGCCATAGAAAGCCCTGTGCTGGAGAGAACCTCGAATCTGCCCTGTGGCCTGGAGTCGACTGCTCTCCATGATAGTCATACCTTCAAAGGGCTTCTGGAAACGAGGACTGTAGGCTGGAGGCTGGAGGAAGGATTCATGACTGGAGATGGGTGAAATCTGGTGAGGCCGGAGGGGGGCCATAACTGGTGGAAGAGGCCTAAGATCGTCATTCTCTTCATCTGACTGCCGAAATTCAGGATAGAGGTCAGATTCTTCCACAAAGGGAAAACCCTCTATTCGTCGGGTCTTGACAGAAAACTCTGCATCGGTGGGATCAATGACAAAGCGTCCATCTGGGCCACGGCTGATGAGTTCAATAGGTGTTGTTGCTTCAGCGTCATGCTTAGAGATGGTGTATCTCTTGCTTGTTATTGCTCTTTTGGTCTTCTTGTACAGAGACAACTCTTCCTTCTTTCCTGGACTTGGGGGTGGTTTCTTCCCATGTTGGTCATGACTATCCTCAGATGATTCTGATAGGGATGTCTTTGAGCGAATGCTTTCTGGGCTTGCCTTTCCTGAAGACTGCCTATGGGGAAGAATGTGAAAATGTAATGCATTCATCTGTCCAATCAGACTGGAAAATTCATAATCATCAGACAAAAAAAAATACCAATTTCAAAAACTGGGTCACTGGTACAATAAAATGTAAATAAGAACTGTAAATAGGAATTTTAGAATTATCAGCCAGATAAATCATATTATATTTGATAATTAGCTTATTCACTTCCTGACAAACAGCTGCACATTGTGCAGTTAAGGCACAGTTGTTGTTTTTTTTTCTGTGACGAAATCCTGAAGGGGTTCAAAAAGAACGGAACTTCACACGGATATTCAATTCCTGCATCAAAATGACAACAACAAACTTGTTTGTTAGTACTCATGCGAGGAAATACTTTTTATTATTGTATATTTTTTTCAAACAGATTACTGGAGACCAAGACTCCATTCCAAAAGAAATAACATCATTCTATCCATCCATCCATCCATTTTCTGAGCCGCTTCTCCTCACTAGGGTCGCGGGCGTGCTGGAGCCTATCCCAGCTGTCATCGGGCAGGAGGCGGGGTACACCCTGAACTGGTTGCCAGCCAATCGCAGGGCACATAGAAACAAACAACCATTCGCGCTCACAGTCATGCCTACGGGCAATTTAGAGTCTCCAATTAATGCATGTTTTTGGGATGTGGGAGGAAACCGGAGTGCCCGGAGAAAACCCACGCAGGCACGGGGAGAACATGCAAACTCCACACAGGCGGGGCCGGGGAATGAACCCGGGTCCTCAGAACTGTGAGGCTGACGCTCTAACCAGTCGTCCACCGTGCCGCCTAACATCATTCTAGTCATGGAAAAAAATGTTCACTGTCTGAAAGATATTTTATTTTGACATAATATTGTTGCTGTCTTTATATTTCGTATCTCCAGTCTCTGAGGACTGACTTTTTTGCATAACTAGATTCTCTGTGCAACCCTGCATGTTCTGAAAAAAAATATGTAGCTAAATAAACATGTTTCCTTTGTCTATAATGCCGTTTGTAACACGTCTCGTTTCCTCACAACAACTGTTTGTATTGGACGCAATGGCTCACTCAAAGGGATTTTTTGTTTCAATCAACCAAGTGTCGACAACCTTGAACATTTTTTTTTATTTTTGAGCAAATTAGTTACAATAAAGGCACATTTTCTCTGAACCAATTCTGATTGATGCCTACAGGTCAAAATCGGTGGATCAATCAATGTTTTTTATTTAACAGGAATTTTGACAATCTTTGATGTTCTTTTTTTGAGTCTGCATGATAATTTGGGTTGGAAATGCCTTAAATGTCTTTTATGTCTGGCATTTGAGTCCATCAGATTTGTCATTATTATGCGACAGGTAAATGAGCTTTGCTCTGACTGGATCGCTCATTTTCCCCACTTTATATATAGAAAACAGCTTGGCTCAGATTGGTCCATGTCACGGATTCTGCTTGGGCCGGCCAAGCATTCATAGCCACGTCACATCCTTTGATGCAACGTTTAGACTCGCATCCCTTTGCAAGAGTTTGATCGCTGGTTTATTTATACACACTGAACGGGCATTTGCTTCATTTGCGCCACATTGATATCCTCCTCCCACCTCGGGGCTTGCAGGCATGCTCGCCTCCTGCTAGGGTTTGCCTGTGAAGCGGCCATGGCAAGTCACCCTGGATGATTCCTTTGATTTATTTTTTTCTTCCGAGTTTTACCTCCCTTTGCAGCCCCGCCGTCCCATGACTCTCTGGGCCGGCAACGGAGCGCTGTGTGCTGTCAGCACGACAAGTCATCCCGGCTGGTTCCTTTGATTTATTTTATTTTTTTAATCTCTTCCCAATTTTACTCGCCTTACCAGCCCCTGTGTCCCACAATCCACGGCGCCTAGCGGAATGCCTGTCCCCCATTACTATCATTGTAAAGCAATTCACCAAGCCGCAAGGGACGTGGATGCAAATAAAAATAAAGAGAGATATTTTGAGCTCGTCATCCACTTCCATTAATTTGAATAGAACCTGCTGAGATGATCATTGCTGGCGACAATGAATGCAAGCGTTGCTATTTCACCCACCACTGTTACATTATAAATTATGAATATAGTTAAGTATTGTTGTAAAACACAACATATCTATGTGTACTACATGGACTGTATTTTTATGTCTCAGCAGCGGCTGAGACTCACTCTCTTAAGACTTGGAAATGCCGTGTTGCCGTTCAGCTAAGTTTAGTGGGTGGGTACCAAAGACGAAATGGGCAGATACTTGAATATTAATGGACAAAAGTACGTCAAAATGTCAGCGATTTAAAATCAACCCATTTTACAAACCTTATATCGTTTATTGACTTTTGCATTCAATCGACATTGCGTATAGATGTCAGACTTAAACCGTGTCACAGACTCAAAACAGAATATGATTAGCAAACCCTTTCAACCTCTATTCCATTAAATATCGTGTCTTTATAATATATTCAATGTTCAACCTAATGAACGTTTTTCTTTTTTGCAAATATTCTCTCATTCTGAATTTGATGCCTGCGACACGTTCCAAAAAAGCTGAGAGAGGGTGAAAGAAAGACTGGGCAAGTTGAGGAATGCTCTGAAACACCTGTTTGGAACATTCCACAGGTGAACAGCTTAATTGTAAGTGTTGAGTGTCATAAAAGGAGGATCATCGAAAGGCTCAGTTGCAAGCAACAAACGGGCGAGGTTCACCATTTTGTGAACAACTGCGTGAGCAAATAGTCCAACAGTTTAAGAACAACATTCTCAATTTACATTTGGGGATTTCATCATCAAGAGTCCATAATATCATCAAAAGATTCTGAGAATCTGGACAAATCTCTGCACGGAAGCAGCAAGCCCGAAAACCAACACTGTATGCCCGTGACCTTCGATTCCCTCAGGCGGCACTGGATTAAAAACCGGCTTAATTGTGTAAATGATATTGCCACATGGGCTCAGGAACACTTCAGAAATCCATTGCCAGTTAACACAGTTCGTTGCTACTTTTACAAACGCAAGTTAAAACTACCATGCAAAACGAAAGCCATATATCAACAACACCCAGAAACACCTCCGGCTTCACTGGCAACAAGCTCATCTGAGATGGACTGACGAAAAGTGGAAAAATGTGCCCTGATCTGGTGAGTCTACATTTCAACTTGTTTTTGGAAATCATGGTCGACGTGTCCTCCAGGGCAAAGAGTAAAAGGACCATCCGGATTGTTATCAGTGCAAGGTTCAAAAGCCAGCATCACTGATAGTATAGGGGTGTGTTAATGCCCATCGCATAGGTGAGGAATTATTTGTAACAAAACAAGTTTATCAATTTGAACATTAAATATCTTGTCTTTGTAGTGTATTCAATTGAATGTGTTGAAAAGGATTTGCAAGTCACTGTATTCTGTTTTTATTTACGTTTTACACAGTCCTATCTTCATTGGCAATTGGGGTTTGTAACATACATTCGCCTCCAAAAGTCCTGGCACAGTAAGGCCGATTCCTTTATTTTTGGTGTAAACTGAAAACATTTAGTTCCTCAAAAGATGAATATGAATATCAACAGTTCAGGTTTAATTTCCAGGCATTTACATCTAGATCAGATGGACAAGTATAAAATAGCAGAAGACTTAATATTTAGTTATCCTTTACTTGCAATAACTGCCTGTGACCTATTGACATCACTAAACTTTGGCATTAATTTTTTTTGTCATGCTTTACCAGGATTTCAAGGCAGCTTCTTTCAATTGTTGTTTCTTTTGGGATGTCACTCGCAACAGCATACTCGCTAAGGTTCAAGTCTGGAGATTATCTTGGCCACACTAAAACATAGCACTTTTTGCCCCGAATGAACTTCTATGTTGTTTTTGATCAGTTTGGTTGCATCTATCGTTAAATTGGCACACCAAATGTTTCCGGAGACTTTTGAGTTCATTTTGCTGCTGGCATCACTGTGTTTCACAGATGAGCATGTATCATTGGGATTAATGAGCAGATATTTCATCTCCATTACCTTTATAAAGATTACATTTTGCCTCATCAAATCATAAATCTTTGTCCCAGAGTTTCTGAGGCTCAGTTAGACTTCCTGGCCTATCTATTCTTTGTGCTAATGGGTGGTTTGCCTCTTCTAGTGTAGCATCTGTACTTTTATTCATGTTCATTGTGTTCATTCCTTTCTTTACAGCTATCAAAAGGTTTCTGTCAACAAATGCTGCTGTTTCTCCTGGACTACCCGTTTGATGCCTGTTACTTAATACACAAAAGGTTGATTTCTTCTTCAGAACATTCCAAATGGTTGAACTGGTTATAATTTTTATGCAACAGTTCTGATTGATATTCCATCTTCACTCAACTTCACAAAAACTATTTTTACACCAACAGGCACTTGACAGCCCTCCTCTTTTCATGTTGGTTACACATCGAACTAGTGTAAATGGTCTTGACAGGCAAAACCCAATTTTGAAACTGAATGAATGATTTATTGTTTGAATTTATAAGACACACTTGACCAACAAAACACACCCAGTCACATGTTCCATTACCCACAATTTAGAGGTGGATGCCCATTGTGTGTTTTCAAATATGGAGATGGGAAGTTTAAAGATTGATTGATTGACTAATACAGATAGATACATTGATTTCCACATGTAATTTATTAATTGAGGCATGCAGGCTTATAACAGCTCAAACAATATCACACACTGGGTTCTCAAATTCAGCCGAAACCTAATTCATGTGTAAGTATTGACGTATTTTTCTTCATCATCCCCTGGTGACAATTTTGTCTAGGTCACAGATTTTTCTCTAACACTGTAATCCATAGTAGATAATGGCGCACATCAATACTTATTGAGAACACTTGAGCTGTGATATAAGATCCCTTCGTTACGCAAAAGGTCATACAGTTATTATAATAATCCGTCCATCCATCCATTTTCCGTACTGCTCATACTCATTAGGTTCGCGGGTGTGTTGGCGCCTGTTCCAGCTGAGTTCGGGCGATAGGCGGGGTCCACCCTGAACTGGTCGCCAGCCAATCGCAGGGCACATATAAACCAACAACCATTCCCATTCACACCTACGGACAATTTAGAGTCTTCAATTATCCTACCATGGATGTTTTTGAAATATGGCAGAGAACCGGAGTTTCTATGGCAGAGAACCGGAGTTTTTTGAACATCTAAACAACATTGTGCCCACTTTGAAAAAGACAAAGACGGTGTCAAATGCTTTTAAGGAGTTTGCTTTGCATAAGTTTATAAAGCAGCGCTGTTTTTAGCCTGATACAAATGTATGTTATATCTTTTTAAAGGAGGGTGCACCTTTTAAACTGAAACTGAAGAATTAGGATTGAGCTGCTATATCAGGGAAATTCAGAAAATACATAGAGATGATTTCAATAAAAAGGATAAATGCATTGCTTCAACTACACTGAGCAGACAAAAGTGGTGGTGTTAGCAAATTTACATTTAAGATTGATGATTATTTTTTAAATAGAAAATACAGTACTTAAGGAGGTACAGTATGTGTGAGTACATGTATTTGCTTTCCATAGTAGTTATATGATAGACTTATTCTTTTAAAGTAATGATTCTTGATGCCACTTTATTTCACATTAATTCCCGCATGGAAGGGAAGAGATTGAGAAAATAAAAGTTTAATTTATCTTCCCTACCTGCTTGTATTGCAATTCATTTTAACTGTCCAGATTTAAGTTTTAAGTATTGTAAGACTAAAAATAGGATTAGTATGATTCCCACCACTTTTCTTGTGTACCGCTGCTATGGTGGTATCAATATAATGCTGTATGTTCCACTCTGCTGGGACAGTTGTTCTTTTTAAGAAAAATGTTAAATGTGCATATACAGTATGCGTTATACCCCCCGACACACACAGAAAAAAAAACAAAAAAACATCATATGATTCGGGTATTGATTGATTTTTTTCAATTGAGTTTTGTGTACTTACGGTGTTGCCACACTTTTTCTCAAGTGGGTAATGGAAAGTGGGGGATCTGGAACAGAAAACAAGCAAACCTCATGGGTTCATATGTCATGTTATCTACAGCAACTCAGATACAGAAAAAGAAATTATCGAAAAAAAAAAATGCATGCTCTACACTACGCTATCAGACACTTGCTATACGTGTCTGTCTTTTAGATGATGCAAAAATGAGTCAGTTCAATCAACTCAAAACATTTGTTTTGCACTCATTTGTTCATCAGAAATACTCTGAAATTAAGTGAGGTCAGCGGTCAGACTGACATGTACTGCTTTTCTAACTCAGGATCAGTTCATCTTTGATTTCTGTTGTCATCGCATTTCTTTCTTATTGGTACCTTTCTGTGGTGGCATGTTGAATAAGTAAGGAAGGCCAAAGTAAATGCAAAGTTAGTTGAATTAGAGTTAATCCTTTACTTTAGATGGCCACTGAAATTAGGTCTCAATATGCTGAAGTCTAATGTAAAGAGATGCAAAATGCCCTTCAAGATTTTTGCGCAACTTTATGGTATTTTTTTTCTTGACAATTTTGATTTAATTCAAGCTGTTTGTTCTGATAATGGTTAGATCTTAAGGCACGGGTCACCAACATGGTGCCTGCAGGCACTGGTTTAGCCCCAATGATCACATTAGCCTCTGGGCCCTTACTAAAAATAGCTTACCAGTGATGGGACATGGTGATTTCCAAGCAATGTTGTAGAAATGATCATTTGAAAATGTAAACACAGATTCATCGAAATAAAGTGTAGCATATTAATATTTATGTGTCCTACCTTGTTAATTTTTTTTTATAATTATTGAGAAATCATCAATGACCAATTTCTTCACATAGATTAATATCGTTAATTATTAATAATAAAGTAATTTAATGTCATTTGAGCAGTGTGTTATTCTAGGAGTGTGTATAAAACTGGTAGTCCTTTGCATTAATCAGTACCCGACAAATAGCTCTCTCTGAGACTTAAAGGTTCCACAATATTAGGTGTAGTACATTTCCCTTTTTCGCTCACCCTTTTTCTTTTTTAGCTTCCGCCTCCGCTGCTTATTCACAAAGCAGGCTGCCATTGTACTGAAAAGTATGGCTGCAGCCAAGAAGCAGATGGTGGCCACGATGCCAGCCACAACTGGCCTTGCCAACCCTGATTCCTCAACCATCTCAGGAGGTGGAAAGAAGTCTGCAGAGTAAGGAGAAAAGTCATGTTTAGTGATGCAAAATAGTTATCCTCTCCCTGTGTTTGTGTGGGTTCTCTTTGTGTACCATCGCTCCCAAATTACTTTAAAATGTATGTAGGAGTGAATCCAAGCATGAAAGGTTGCCTGTCACTTGGGGTCAGTGCTGTGATTAGACCAGCCCCTGAGCCTAAGTTAGCTCCTCAAACTTCAACTAAGTGTAAGAGAAAGTTGATTCCCTGTCGAGCACCTTTGCTAGCACAAGGGCAACATGCCAAGATTGTAGCTCAAGCCGAGATTCCAACCCAAGACCCCAGCCCAAACAGCTTACAGATTCACCAAGGTGATGCTTCAGACCCATATCTCACTGGCCTGGAGACTAGTTGGAAACCTGATGGCGACTCGAGTCTCCGCAACCAGGAAAAGAGACGTCTCCGTGACGTCTTCTGGAGGCTCCTGGAGACAAGCTGGGTCGCCAAGAAGTTGAGGTTCGATTTCATTGAAGACCTTTTGACGACTTCTTTATTTGCTCACTATAGAGAAAAACCTTGATGTAGCTTCATGTCACTAAACTGCAAGCAATCATCACCAAAATGTATATGGCTATGTCTACCTAAGCCCACTTCAACCTCTGAAAATATCTGAGTGATTTCAACAATATTTTGGATTTCCAGATGTTCGCTATTTAGAAAAAGCCAAAGAGCAGTGGTTCAACTCTGAGGCCCTTCCGGATGACCAAGCATCTCACTTTATCTCTGAGGAAGAGCTCAGACACCCAGCGGATGAAACTCATTTCGGCTGCTTGTATCCATGATCTTGTTCTTTCGGTCATGACCCTTAGCTCAGCACACAGGTCAGTGTGGGAATGTAGTTTGATTGGTTAATTGAGAGATTTGACTTTCAGCTCCTTCTTCACCACAATACCGTGTCTACATTACTGCAGACGCACCGATCTGCCTGTATCTGCTCCATCTGTCGAGCTCCTGCTCTATTCTTCTCTGACAAGTGAACAAGACCCCCAAGATACTTCACCTCCTCGACTTAGGGAAGGATATCTTTCTTGACCGGGAGGGAGCACTCTCCCCCTTAATGACTGAGGACCCTGATCTCAGATTTGGAGGAGCCGATTCTCATCCCAACCCCGTCACACTCTGCTACAAACCACGCCAGCGATAGTTGAAGATCGTGGCTACCCTTTTATGAACCCTGGCTTTGCTGTACTTAAATATATCATCCTCATTACCCTCTTTAAATAGATAATACCATAAATTTTCAGCAAACTCTTCAAAAAAACAACAACAAAGAATACACAGTACCCAATCTATACAAAGTTACAGTATTTTCACGACCATAAGGCACACTTAAAAGTCTTACATTTTCTCCAAAATGGACGGGGCGTCTTTATAATGCGGCGCACCTTATGTGTGCACCGAGTTCCAACATCTATAAATGTTGTTGTGTAATGAGTGCTCCGCTTGACTTTTTTTGGTTTTTTTTTGTTTTAGCATTTCCTGCTGACACGCTGCTTACACAGAGGAAAAGCGGACGTTGCTGAGGACAGGGGAAGGGTGTGTAAAGTAGGACGCTAGAGCCACACCCCCAGTAGGTATAGAGCGCCAGGGTGTTTTTTATTTGTATTTTTTAACCATTTGACTGACTGGGAGCATTTCCGGGGTGTGCATTGTGCAAAACAACATCGGTTTGGTTAAGGACCCCCGAAAATGTCAATCAACCTCGACTATATTAGATGCGGAATATCGGTGTACAGAGTTGTCCTGAAGCCACTCCTTTGATACCTGAGCTGTATGTTTGGGGTCGTTGTATTGCTGAAAAATGAATTGTCGCCCATCTGAGGTCAAGAGCGCTCTGGAGTTGGTTTTCATCCAGGATGTCTCTGTACATTGCTGCATTCATATTTCCCTCAATCCTGGTTAGTTTCCCAGTTCTTCTCACTGAAAAATATTCCAACAGCATGATGCTGCCACCACCACACTTCACTGTAGGGGTGGAATTGGCCAGGTTTTGAGTGGTGCCTGATTTTCTCCAAACATAACATCCGGCATTCACAACAAAGAGCTCAACCTTTGCCTCATCAGACCAGAGACTAGTTTTTCTTGGTCTGACAGTCCTTCAGATGCCTATGAGCAAACAACAGGCATGTTCCCATGTGCCTTATATTAAAAACTTGCAATTTGCCATCTGGCCACTCCGGTTTCTGCCTTTGCAAATCACGTCCAATCAACTGAATTTACAACTTAAATGAAAATGTAGAAACAGTTCAACGATGATCAGCTAAATCTAGAGCTAAATCTTGATCTTAATGGCAAAGAGTATGAATATTATGTGCATGTCATTTCTTGGTGGTGGTTGTTTTTTTCTTCTTTAATTTTTCCATAAATTTGCAATAGTCTCAGAAAAACATGATGGGGTTTTTTGTGTACAATTTTGAGGAAACAAAAATCTATTTAATTCATTTTCAAGTAAGGCTTTAAAATAACAAAATGTGGATCAAGTACTTCACTTTTTCTCAGTCAAGACTGTTTTGTCTTTATGTTTCTGAATCAGCATTACATTGCAAAATGCCTTACCTGTACTGGACACGCCAACTATGTTGCTAGGTTCACTGATCGTGTCATCCATAACGGCCATTACGCGGAATTCATACCAGGCCTCCTAAGAGAAGAATGAAAATAATGTCAAGGTTCAATGACCATTAGGATTCAACCAGACAGTAAAAACCAAACCAAACAAAAACGTGGCAAATAATTACAACGTTCCTTATTTCAGGGACATATATTCATGACTATGTATGTATGTATGACTGTTTGTTGGTAATGGACAGTAACAGTAAGTAAAAACCCAAGTCATCTCATCAAGCCTTCTTCAAGCTCATAAAGACATTTTCACAATTATGAGATTACTCTATCAAATGAACAAAATCGATAAAACTCCCAATAACAGCAAACTCGTGGAATCCTGGAGATCAAATCCCAGATTACCCCATTCCTATGGGAAACATTAAGTATTTAGGTATTAATATTTCACCAAAACTCACAGAGCTAAACAGTCTAAATAAATTATATACCAATTGCGGGGAAAAATCTCAGCTGTCTTAAAACGCTGGAATAATTTACTTATATCACTCCTGGGAAGACTAGCTCCAGTAAAAATGAAAACCTTCCCTCAAATAAACTATTTATTCTCAATGATTCCATTTAAACCCACATTAAAATGGTTCCAAACCTTAGATACTGCCATAATAAATGTTTACTCAAAGAATAAGAAAAATAGAATTATTTATCCACTCTTCAGAAAAGTAAATGGGAGGGAAGCCTAAAAGCCCCCAACTTTAAACACTATTATTTAGCTAACCAATTAAAATACCTCATGAAATGGATGCACCACAATGAGGAGCCTCATTCTTGGCGACAATTGGAACAGATAGACTGCAATAACATCAAACTCTCAAAACTCCCATTTATTTGTACAAGTCTCAAATGCCATAAATGTTTCAAGAACCCAATTATCGCATCCATCTTAATGGCGGAGAAGTCTAGAAGCTACAGAATCTCAATTAACGCCCAGTATGATCTCCCCAATCTGGCACAATCCAGATTTTGAAATAAACAACATACAGTGGGTACGGAAAGACCTCCTTAAGAGTTTCACTCTTGGTTATATTGCAGCCATTTGCTAAAATCATTTAAGTTCATTTCCCCTGCTCATTAATGTACACACAGCACCCCATATTGATAGAAAAAAACAAAAATGTCACACAGCCATAAGCATTCAGACCCTTTGCTCAGTATTTAGTAGAAGCACCCTTTTGAGCTAATATCGCCACGAGTCTTTCACACCTGGATTTGGGGATCTTCTGCCATTCCTCTTTGCATCTCCTCTCCAGTTCTGTCAGGTTGGATGGTGAACAGCCATTTTCAGGTCTCTCCAGAGATGCTCAATTGGGTTTGAGTCAGGGCTCTGAGTTGTTCTGAAGCCACTCCTTCGTTATTTTAGCTGTGTGCTTAGGGTCATTGTCTTGGTGAACCTTTGGCCTGAGTACTCTGGAGAAGGTTTTTTTTCTCCAGGATATCCTTGTACTTGGCTGCATTCAGCTTTCCTTCGATTGCAACGAGTCTCCCTGTCCCTGCAGCTGAAAAACACCCCCACAGCATGCTGCACTGTTGGGACTGTATTGGACAGGTGATGAGCAGTGCCAGTTTTTCTCCATACATGCCACTTAGAATTAAGCCCAAAAATTTCTATTTTGGTCTTATCAGACCAGCTAATCTTATTTCTCACCACCTTGGAGTCCTTCAGGTGTTTTTTTTTTTTTTTTTTTAAGCAAACTCCATGCGGGCTTTCATGTGTCTTGCACTGAGGAGAGGCTTCCGTCGGGCCACTCTGCCATAAAGTCGGGGGACTGGTGGAGGGCTGCAGTGATGGTTGACTTTCGAGAACTTTCTCCCATCTCCCGACTGCATCTCTGGAGCTCAGCCACAGTGATCTTTGGGTTCTTCTTTACCTCTCTCACCAAGGCTCTTCTCCCCCGATTGCTCAGTTTGGCCGGACGGCCAGCTCTAGGAAGGGTTCTGATCGTCCCAAACGTCTTCCATTTAAGGGTTATGGAGGCCACTGTGCTCTTAGGAACCTTAAGTGCAGCAGATATTTTTTTTGCAACCTTGGGCAGATCTGTGCCTTCCCACAATTCTGTCTCTGAGCTCTTCAGGCAGTTCCTTTGACCTCATGCTGCTCATTTGCTCTGACATGTACTGTGAGCTCTAAGGTCTTATATAGACAGGTGTGTGGCTTTCCTCATCAAGTCCAATCAGTATAATCAAACACAGCTGGACTCCAATGAAGATGTAGAACCATCTCAAGGATGATCAGAAGAAATGGACAGCACCCGAGTTAAATATGAGTGTCACAGCAAAGGGTCTGAATACTTATGCCTGTGTGATATTTCAGTTTTTCTTTTTTAATAAATCTGTAAAATTTCAACAATTCTGTTTTTTTTTCTGTCAATATGGGGTGCTGTGTGTACATTAATGAGGAAAAAATTAACATATATGATTTTAGCAAATGGCTGCTAAATAACTGAGTGAAAATGTAAGGAGGTCTGAATACTTTCCGTACCCACATATAAAGGGAGGAAATTATGACTGCAGTGCCTTAATTATACAAATTTAAGTGAGGTCTCTCGAATTTAAAGTCTACATTCCAATAATTATATGGAACAATGAATATACTGTACCTCGGAAAGTTACACTCATTGGTCCATCATGAATTTGTAAGCCTTTCTTGCCTCTTTCGAAACACTCTGTTTTGAGCATGTTGATTTGTAAATGGAATGCACAGATGTTCACATGCTATTTATGCTTCTCTTGTTATCTATCAGGCTGCCTGCTATGATCACATCACTTTTGATGCATCATTTTAGTTTCCTTACCTGGTCCAGAATGCAAATCCTGGACAACTGGTGTAACACTATTTCCTTGACTGACATGGAACAAAAAACATCACACTATAGTTTAATAACAAATTGTATAAAAACAATTGATATCTATTCTATACAATAGGAAACCAGTAGTAGAAAAGTTATTCAAGCTAGTAGGTGTGTGTCGTGAGAGTGTGCAGGGGAAATGTGCGTGGGTGTTTTCAGAGTGATAGAAGAAGAGATAAAAGCATCGGCCTGGCACTGCGTGGTTGATTAAAGACACATAGCTCACACATTATGTATCGCAGCAGAAGTGTGATGTGGATGCTCAGCACGAGGCGGAGTCAAAATCCTAGCTTTAAACAACCTTGCGGTCAGTGACACATGCAAACCTGTAATGTTAACATGACAAACAAGGTAGGGAGGGCACACCTAACCAACAAACTATTTGAAATAGTTTTACTGGCTAAAAATTTGCAAACTTTGATAGCAGACCAGCAGAGAGCGTTTACTGTATACATAATAATACAAAAAGTAAATCAGTAATTTATGTTGTCCTGCTTAATTGGGCGAGAGGCAACATACATGCTGTACTGGTCGCCATTTATTCAACATTCACAATTTAGAGTCTCTATTGCCCCTTTTCCATTGTACCGGTTCTACCCCCAACCAGCTTTGCTCCACCCCGTGTGGTCGCTTCTCCATTACACTTTGACAATGGCACCGCTTTTCAGAGCCTCCTCCGACCTGGGTCTAAAGCGCAGGCCGAGGCCGCAGGCTATCTTTTTATGGTTAAAGGAATGTGATAAAGTACAAGATACTGAATACACAGCATCAAACGCCTATACAGGCTCGCTAGGCATCCACTTGTGACTAGCTCATGTGCGGGGGTGCGTCGGCAACTCTACACGATGGCCCAGTCCAGTGAAGTTCGACCACGTCGTGCAGTGCGCGGCAGGCTTAAATCAGTTTTTGTCCTGTGGTCGACTGAGGGGGTGTGGGCATTTTTGTCCATATTGGCAGAAGATGAAATACAGCGAGATGGAAGGCGCAACAACAAAAAACGAGTGTGTCACCTTCTTCTTGATCCCGTGCCAATCCCTCACACTTTTGATTGGTGCCTGTTGTAAAGGAAAGGCAACGGAGACCAGGCTAAGGGAGGGCAGGATAGAGCGGGGTCAGGCAGTTCTGGAGCTTGTAATGGAAAAGCGGCATATGGGAAGAAATTGGAGCACCTGCACTAAATCCATGCAGGCACAGCGAGAACATTCAACCTCCACTAAGAAAATCCAAACCAAGATTCAAACCCAGGGAGGCACACATGCTAACCTATGCGTTAGTGTCATATAGTCTCACAGCTACATTTCTGCACTGTAGACTACATTTACATAACAATAAAAAAGGCCAATAAAACAATAAAGCTAAATGTGGCCAGTGTTTTCATTGTAGTGTATATGTCGTGTCAAGAAAACCATCCACTTGGTCCCAATTGTTGAACCAGGAGCCAAGACAAAAGAAGCTATCTGCATTCTGATTCTGAAGTAGGTCTCCTGTGTTTACCTGGATGAGGTCGCGAGCAAGCATCTCTGTCTCGCCTGAGGGGATGCTGTCGTCCAGGACCTCCCATCGTTCCCCCAAGCGAAACTCCATGACATAATGCTGGATCGGTGCTGTGTGATTAGCGGGCGGGATCCAAGTAAGCAGGACTCCCTGCTGCGTGCGATTGGCTGTGAGGCACCGTGGTGGAGTAAGCAGCACCAGTGGTTCAGGGGTACTTATAGGAAATACTGGAAGAGCACATTTGGATTGAAATACAATGGCTAAGACATGACAGAATGCTATGCATGACAACTCACTACCCAGTTATTCTTTAGTTCTGACAGCTAAATTAAGTGTGACTAGATGTGGTAAAAATTTTATACAACATGAATCTCCTCACCGTTGCCATTATCCGACTTTAGGCATATAGTACTTGAATACCATTACATAAACTCCCTAATTTACTATTGTTACATAAATTTTCTGCAAGGTATTTGGGGAGCGTGGCTTAGGTTTTTTTATTGGCTTTTGGCAACTGGAAGATAGCTGGTCTGAGTCCCAGCTCTTCCACACACAATTTTACTGTATCTCATCATTGTGTAAATATATGTCAAATAATGAATTGTATAATAGCTACATTTTGTTTCTGTGGAATGGCAGAAGATACTGCGTGAATATAGAGATCCATCCATCCATTTTCTTTACCTCTAATCCTCACGAGGGTTGCGGGCTGCTGGAGCCCATCCCAGCTATCTTCGGGCGGGAGGCGCGGCACATCCCGAACCGGTCGCCAGCCAATCGCAGGGCAGACAGAAACAAACAACCATTCGCACTCACATTCACACCTACGGGCAATTTAGAGTCTTCAATCAACCTACCACGCATGTTTTTTGGGATATGGGAGGAAACCGGAGTGCCCGGGGAAAACATGCAAACTCCACACAGGCGGGGCTGGGATTTGATCTCCGGTCCCCAGAACTGTGAGGCAGATGTGCTAACCAGTCGTCCACTGTGCCGGCGAATATATAGATATGAAATCCAAATAAAAAATGTAAACTGAGTCCTTTCTTTCCAGTACGCGACTACCCACCCTATATTTGTATACTAAGGTTTGCACTCAGTTTTGCGTTTTGTGTTGCGCACCGCACAGAGAACCAGATAACACACATGTATCACAGGTATGCAAGGAGAGATGTCAGAGTGAAAGCGCTGCCCGAACTTAGTCCTGTGTGCTCACCTAATGTGTTCACAGTGACAACCTCGCTGAAGGGTCCTGTGCCAAGCTTGTTTTGGGTTAGGATGCTGAACTGGTATGTTGTCTCGGGCTCCAAGCCAGGCACCACCATCCACTCCTGGCCTCCTGGCACAGGTATCGAGAGCCAGTCATGTGGACCTAAACGCTCCCTTTTCAGCCTGCACATCAGTCAGGGTGAGAGGCGAGTGGAACAGGCAGAGACAGTTACAAATACAAGTCTGATTCATCTGACTTAGTAGGATATAATTCAATACCCATGTACTTTATTCATTTATTACTTCTATTATTTATTTATGAAATGTTTCTCATGTCGCACACTTGTCAATCCTACACTCAGTCAACAATCATCCAAAATGACCTCATTTCCCCTAACACTGTTCACTCACACTTTACAGTGATGACATCATTAATTGAACTTTCACTTGATGGTAAGCCCATGCTGCAGTTAGCTTTGCATTTTGCCAGTTGCCCATACCATACATTCAGGAGTTGATATATGATTGACAACAGATGCACATGCAGCAGATGCAACAATCTTAAAAAAAAAATAGTACTGTAGTTACAAATCTGTGTACAATGTATTTAAATATAATGGAAAAAAAGGTATATCTTTGAGGTCATCCATCCATCCATTTTCTATACCGCTTATCCCAACGTTTTGGCTCAGGGGCCACGTTGACTTTTAAAATTTGACAAGCGGGCCAAGCCAGGACCAGATGCGTGTATATCAAAATAAATAAATACATAAATCAATAAATACAAAAAAAAGCATTGTATTGTTAATACTTAGATTTACTTTTAATGGGAACAGTGTTACTTTGTTGGTCACCTTTTTTTTTTTTTTTTTTCCAGTGCATCAAAGTCTGGTGTTAGTTTTGTTGTGGCAATTCTTAGAACACATCTGAGGTGTTCATCACTCAGCTGAGATCTGTAGGATGTTTTGTTAGTGTTCATCACACAAAAAGTCTGTTCACACACACACAGCCAAACACCACCAGCATCCTCTGTGTCATCTTCCGGATTTTTAGAAATTCGTCTGTGCTTAATGAAGCATAAAACGTATCCAGTTTGAGAGTTGAACTTCTCTTTTAAGACAGTATCACACTGCAGATCAATCAGTTCCATCTGCAGCTCCCGTGGCGCTGTTTCAGGGTCTTGGCTGACTGAATCTTGGATGGCAATATGTCAGATAAAGGTCTTTTGCTGAGCCTGCAAGCTTGATTTTAACCGCTGAGGCGTAGCCATCAGTTCCTGCGTTGATTGGCTGTTAGCATAATCAGCATGCTTGGTAGAAAAGTGACGGCTGATGTTATATTCCTCTCAGACGGGAATGGTTTCTTAACAAATTAGACATACAGCCTTTGACTGGACTTCAGTGAAAAAGTATTTAGTAGTCCATTCTATATTAAAGACTCGGCACTCACTATCAACGTTTCTTTTCTTTGGCCCAGTCGTGGTTGAAGAAGGGTTCAGAGCGATAGAACAGCCAAAGTCAAGTCAATCTATCACTGTACCTACTGTGCTACCTGGTGGAATCACAGACCATTACAGCACAACCACCCAGCTAACTGCGGAAAGGAGGCGGGGTACACCCTGAACTGGTTGCCCGCCAATCTCAGGGCACAACAATTCACTCTCCCCTTCACACCTATGGGCAATTTAGAGTCTTCAGTCAACCTACCATCAGAATCAGAATCAGAATCATCTTTATTTGCCAAGTATGTCCAAAACACACAAGGAATTTGTCTCCGGTAGTTGGAGCCGCTCTAGTACAACAGACAGTCAATTTACAGAACACTTTGGAGACATAAAGACATTGACAAAAAACAATTGTGCAAAAAGATGCAGAGTCCTCTAGCACTTAGAGCAGTTCGAATGACTAATATTGCAATAGACCGGTGCAATGACCATTGTGCAAGGGGCGCTGAGACTTCAAGGAGTGTATGCGGTTTAAAGTGACGAGTAGTGCGATAATCTGGGACAATGTTGGTTGTGCAAATGTTACAGATACTCTTCAAACAGTGTGCAATGGAGCAGATGCTACTCTGGCAAGAGTGGCCAGTATATGCAAATAGTGCATGCATGCATGTTTTTGGGATGTGGGAGGAAGCCGGAGTGCCCGGAAAAACCCACGCAGGCACGGGGAGAACATGCAAACTCCACACAGGCAAGGCCTGATTTGAACCCGGATCCTCAGAACTGTGAGGCGGAGGTGTTCACCAGTCGTCCACCGTGCTGCCTCTTTGAGTTCATATCGATATATTTTAATTTAGATAAGCACATTACTAACTAATGTGTGATCAATAACACATTCTATCTGTTCATATCGAGATGATTGTATTATTATTCCTATCACAAAGTTATACTGTATATACACGTGGTTACTTTTTTTTATTGTATTATGTTGCAAGCATAACTCAAAACTACTTATGCTTGTAATGTGAACCAAAGAAGAAACCAGTGAATGTTGGCCTTTGTCTGGATAAATGGTCCCATTTTTTAAGATTGATACACACAAAATGAACACCAACTACAGCACACTAGCATATTTTTTGTTGCTACATATTTTGTTGCAGTATAAGCTTAAAATTTCAATTACAGCCTAAAAGCTGCAGAAAAACATATAGCAGCTTTGTAGAGATATTAAATAATCGTGATGTGCACTACTGTATGTCATTCTATACATGTATGTTCAAAATATGTGTGTGCTGGAAATAATGTGTCAGCACATAGTAAAATACTGGGACAAGAAATAGATGCTGTTCTAAAGACGCTACTGTGTGATGCGCATATGTGTTGCTGCCCTAAATAAAGCTTTCTATTGTTGAAGTTGTGGATTAACGTTTCAAAGTGTGCAACCACAGTTTAATGCTTGAGTTTAGATTAGTGTTGAAATTTTTGTGTGTGTGTAAATGGGGGGGAAAAACAATATTAGTATGACCGACGTTATATGGTGGGATAAATTGGTGTAGAGCATATGAACTGTAGTCAAGCAGAGCAAAGCAGCAACAGCAGCAGCAAGAGCAGTAAGACAAAGGGGAAAGTAGTAATTAGTACGTTCAGGGAGTAAATTAAAGAAATTACAGATAGACCAATTTAATCTGTAGCTCAAATTTATCCTGAAGAACACATTTTTAGAAATAAATACAACTAGAAGAAAAAGCAGGAAGCGAAGCAGGCTGGGATGACTCACACATGGCCGTACCAGACTGATAATGCCTGCTGGAAACCCCCGTCGTAGCCCACCTCCCACGACGCATTGGCCCAGGTGGAGGATGCTACCACATGGACGCTGGTGGGGGCGTGGGGGCTTGTGCCTGTAGGAAGGGCAAGCAATGGGGCATGTGTTGTTAAAAGGGCATGTGAGTCATTGAAACTGTTTTTGTTATGTTTATAACACTGATTTGGAAATGTTATGTTTCACATATGTCAAATATTAGTTTTATATAACCTTAACATGTTTTATTGTTCCATAGCTCTTAGACAGCACAGTATTGCTGTGTCCTTGATTGACGACTTACTGGATTTCTCTTCCTTTCTCATCCTCTGCAGACAACCATTCCCATAAAGATAAGTTTGAGTGCAGCTGGACGAAGCTAATTTGTGAGGATGAGAGGGGTGCATTTCTTTTTTTTTTTTTTCTTCCTGTCTCTCTCACTTCTGTATCACAAAGGTGAATTTTTGCTTGGGCTTCAGTTAGGGGTAACAACTTGTGACGATTTCTACTTTTTTCTGTCTTTGCAAAGATTTCTTTCTTTTTTGTAATAAAACTCACAAAGACAAGATTGCTTCCTTGCTTATTTTGTCAGAAAAAGACTTGCCAAAACAGTTGGTGTCAGAAGTAGGATTCTAGGATTGATCGCCGATCCAGGGGACCCCGGGAGTGATTGATCATCCAGGACCAACACACGAGTCCTCCCTCCACCCAAAGAATTAGGACGGGGGGCTGCCGGGGCTCTGGATGTCGGCTATCACCTCAGGATCCAAACGGACCTGTTGTCCTCCAAACAAAGAATTACGGTGAAGAAAATTTAAATTCCTTGAAAATTTTACCATTTCTTATGTTGTACTGTATTTGAAACAATCTTGTCTCTGTATTAAGTATCGGTAATGGCTTTCCCCATGTACCATTGGTAAGGTATTTAAAGTCCAGTTTATAAAGTCCAGGTTAAAATCCTGGATTAAAGTTCCCCGGTTCGAGTCCGACAGTTAGGGGTTCGAGTCCGACAATCAGGGGTTCGTGACCCCAGGTTTAAGTCCGACAATCAGGAGTTTGGGTCCCCGAAAATTTCGAAGATGTTCGAATATTGGAAAAAAGAGAAGCGCTTCTAACGAGTACTGGGAAGTGGGAAGCGCTAAAAAAAAATATTTACCAGTGTACCACCTGTCCTGACCCATATGAGGGGAAAATGTGTCCAAAAAAATCTATGGAGTGTGTTGAGAAGTGGATAACTGAATATGGTTTCCCAGTGACAAGAAGTTTAAATGTTCGGCAGTTACAGCAACTGAAGAAAAAGTTGGAGGACGAAAAGAGTTGTTTGAGGAAGAATAAAAAAAATGTAAGTTAAGGATTTAGAAGAAATTGAGAAAAATGTCAAATGTGGTTGACTGTTTGATTTAGATGCGAATAGGGACAGAAGCTTCCTGTAGGGCAAGTTACTGATAACTGTGTATCACCTGCGGTCTAATCTGTCCAAGTTGGCCTGGGGGAGGATCTCAGGTTGTGGTCGCGAACTGGGTTCCACGGTTCCCTCCACAAATCAACCACCCTCTGACAAAGATCAAGGAGAGTGCAATCTGGAAGAAGACCCACAACACAACCGCCTCCTGCGACCCATAGCATGGCTCTTCACACACAGCACTTCTGCGGTCCCCTCCTTTCCTCACAGCCTGCTGCAGTACCTCAAAAGAGCAGCTCCCTCCCTGCCACACCGCCTGGCCTTGCAGAATGCACTCGACGACTGCCTCGTGGAAAGCAAAGCATTGCTGAAGGGGGGGGGGGACGCAGAGGGGGTAGGAGATGCTTCCATTGTGGAAAGAAGGGACATTGGATATACATTGGCTCAAAGACTGTCTGAAGAAGGAAAAAAAGGGCTTTTGCACTCATGGTGGCCATCGATGGTGGGGGACCCAGTTCCTTCAAACACTGGATGACTCCTGGCAGCCTCAAAGGCAGAGCGACACTTAACTGGTGATATACAAACACACGCTGCATTCAACATTCGCTGTTTCTTTTTGTTTTTTGCAATGAAGACGCGCATGACACAGATAACACTTCTTTGCCTAAGCTAGTTATTTACTTTACAATCGCCACCAGACATTCATTTACACTCTTATGCCGTTAATGTATGCAACTATGAAGTATAATTGATGGATCCTTTGAATTAGAAAGATGTCCTTCAGATGGTAGAAGGCAGTTTTAGCAATTGATTTGATATGACAGTTGAAAGTCAGGTCGGAATCTGTCAGTACACCAGAGCAAAAAATGTTAACTACTCACTGTGAGGGGTGAGAAGATCAGTTTTGTGAAAATGCGCAATTTGCAACACTGAGTTCAAAACCACAATTTGTTTGCACTCACAGTGTTAACAGTTTTTTTAAACCATGTTTCAAATGATCAAAGCAAATGTCTTTATATCGCACCTTTTTATTCATCAAAAATGTAATACCAAGTGCTTTACATAAATTAAAATGATGAGAAAAGCTTTAAACGTATTTGAGACTGAAGACAAGACTATCTGACTGACGTGTGCTCAACCTATGGACCAAAACGACTGGTGTGTTGGTGTGTTATGTATGTGTGTGGTGTTTGAGAGACGAATAGTGGAATCTTGGCCAAGTGTTTGGTGAAAGTGCATTGTTTGATTGGTTGATCACTGTGGATACTGTATGTATCTGTGTGTGTGTTGTTACTTACAGTGTGTAATGCATTGTGAGCTGTTGCTGCAGGGGAAAATGTATTTTATTTTTTTTATTTTTTTGAGGATTGGTGATTAACTCGTGTGACGCTGTGATATTGTAGAGCAACGGTTATGTTTTTATGACGTAGTAAGAATGAGGCCTCGAGACCTCAAAAGGGTGTAGCCTACTGATAACAGTTTCTGTTCGAGGGAATTAAAAAAATGAGGAGGCTGCTCAAAATCAAGTGCGACTCAACATTCACACAAAATAATAATACTGATCAAATTAAGTTTTTATTAGGGTGGGATAATTACCCAAATAGACATATATATAATCCAGCACGATTAGAAGGATATAAGCCTTTTTGTCCATCTCTCAGCGCACGACTAATTGGTCACCTTTTTCTGTTCAAATCTGTCAATGAACACAGATTTTTCACACCACGCGTACGTGCTTTGCATTGCCTCCTCCTTACAGATGGAACTTTATGCGCAATGTTCTTTTCCGCTTTCGTGACATTTTCCAAGTCCCAAGGCAAATCCCAACTATTGGGCTACCAGCAAATGTGATGTAGGGTTAATCAGCAACTGTCCGCCGATTCAAATTGGACCTAAAGTGCCCATCCCCGAACAGTGCCAGCATCCACTTCACACGCACGCTGTTGATGGCATTTGTCCATTACCCAAAGCTGAGCTGATCGTGTCATGTGAAAATTTTGACTACAAGGTCAATCGACTGGGTTCGTGGTTGGCAGGCTGTTTATTACACTTTTGTTCTGAGCCAAATTCCGTCCTATATTAACCACTTTTTGGTTATCGAGAATGTTTTTTTTTGTTTAGTTTTTTGCTACAGTGAGCATGGGAAGGACCGTGTGTCCTTTTATCGAAAGGAGGGGTGGCATCTTTTGTTTTGTTGGTTTTGTTTTTGGTCTTGTTTTGTGCTCTGGAGTACAAAGTCACGGAATTGTTTTATTTTTGTACTTAGCAGCACAAGTCGCATCACACCTTGGATTATTGTTGTTTAACACATAATTGGTTGCCACAAAATCAGAATTTATAGAGTCACTTCGCCAATTCGACAGGCTGCAAACACAGCACCAATATTAGCGTTATCATAGCGATATATATATATATATATGATGTTTGTTCCACAAATATTTAATGCATGTACTTTTGAACTTTTTATAGAACGTTCACATATTTGGGTTAACATATGAACCGATATAGATTAAACTGTGCACATTTGTCCTAAGGTCAACATGGTATAATATGGTGGCTTCCCACATGCGGTATACAGTGCGTACGGAAAGTATTCAGACCCCCTTAAATCGTTCACTCTTTGTTATATTGCAGCCATTTGCTAAAATAAGGTTTCTTTTTTTCCTCATTAATGTACACAGAGCATCTATCTATTGACAGAAACAAACGGAATTGTTGAATTTTTTGCAGATTTATTAAAAAAGAAAAACTGTAATATCACACACAGCCATAAGTATTCAGACCCTTTGCTGTGACACACTCATATTTAACTCGGGTCCTGTCCATTTCTTCTCACCATTCTTGAGATTGTTCTACACCTTCATTGGACTCCAGCTGTGTTTGATTATACTGATTATATAAGACCTTAAAGCTTACAGTGCATGTCAGAGCAAATGAGAATCATGAAGTCAAAGGATCTGCCTGAAGAGCTCAGAGACAGAATTGTGACAAGGACGAGTGTTTGCAATTGAAGGAAAGATGAATGCGGCCAAGTACAGGGATATTCTGGACGAAAACCTTCGCTAGAGTGCTCAGGACCTTAAACTGGGCCGAATGTTCACCTTCCAACAAGACAATGACTCTAAGCACACAGCTAAATTAACAAAGGAGTGGCTTCAGAAAACCTCTGTGACTGTTCTTCAATAGCCCAGTCAGAGCCCTGACCTAAACCCGATTGAGCTTCTCTGGAGAGACCTGAAAATGGCTGCCCACCAACGTTCACCATCCAACCTGATAGAACTGGAGAGGATCCCCAAATCCATGTGTGAAAAACCTGTTGCATCATTCCCAAAAAGACTCATGGCTGTATTAACTCAAAAGGGTGCTTCTACTAAATGCTAAGCAAAGGGTCTGAATTCTTATGGCTGTGTGATACTTCGGTTTTTCTTTTTTTAATAAATCTGCAACCAATTTCAACAATTCCGTTTTTTTTTCTGTCAATATGGGGTGCTGTGTGCACATTAATGAGGGGAAAAAAATGAACTTAAATGATTTTAGAAAATGGCTGCAATATAAAAAAGAGTGAAACATTTAAGGGGGTCTGAATACTTTCTGTACCCACTGTACAAATTACAAGACTTGTAGACAATAGAATGTTTATGGCTATAAAGGGGATACAGTGGCTTTGCTGAAGAAAAGGCACACAGAGGCCTTACTGAAATTCTTAGCTGATACTGGCATACAGTCAGCAAAGATACATTTTAACTGTGGTCTGAAAAATTACATTTCTAAATTTCAAATCCCCAAACTTCGGATGATCTATCTAATGATGGTACAGACGTTACTTTTGGGCATGAAAAATGATTGCAGATCCTGGATCAGTAATTATGCATAACTGACCATGTCATTAGCATCCCTTGGACAAAAGATGCTGAGGCAGAGAAGAAAGTCCTTCGATTGGCAGACTACTCACAGCCCTTCACTCGTTAATACATGACCTTGTGTTGACATAGACACAGGCTTTTGGGGGAAAGAAAACAGTACCTAGCTGCAGCTTTTATTCCACCCGAGTTTTTGTAATGTGTCTAGAGCACTTTTTATGTATTTACATTGATAATGTTTTGATTATCAGTCTCAAAGATAATCGTAATAGACAAATATTATACGAGTATATTGTTGATAAGGGATAATGGGTCGGACCATATTGACTCTATACTGATAATGTATATAATGAAATAACAATCAATGCGCTTACAAAATACTGTCTAGATATGGTAGCCATGCACTCCCTTGAACCGGATGCATTCGGGTCTTGCGAAGCCAGAACTGCCGATGGACACACAAATCGTTCAGGTATTGCACATTATCAACTAATCCATTTCAGGAAACAAGTCCAATCAGCACTACCGACAGGCTGCTTCATGTCATCAAACCCGGCGACTTTGTGCTTATTAAGGATCTCCAGCGGAAAACGTGGAGACATCAGCGCTGGCTAGGCCTTTTCCATGTCCCCCTGGCGACCCACACTGCAGTGAAAGTGCACTGAAAGAGCTACGTGGGTTCGCGCGTCACACTGTAAGCACCTTCCATGGTCCCAACTCCTCATCTTCTTTCATCTTCTGCAACGGATGGCCGGAAATCTCAGCCTAATAAGGCTAAATAATCACCTCTAAGAAAGAGGATTCACTGTTAGCATACACATTTAGCTACAATCAGTGCTGGTAACTGATTGCAAGTCGATAAGGTCATAGAGGAGCAGAAGATAGGTCATAAAAGCTGAGCAACGAACAATCGTCTGTTGTCTGAACTGATGCGTGCACACCACACACAAACAAACACACACGCACACACTGTGCGTAACTCGGCAGAAGAACAGAAGAAAGATGATGACGTCCCCAGTACACTGGGGTGGTTTCATACCCTTCCTCAGTGGTTCAGCATCAATTTTCATAATTTTTGTGATCAATTTGTGTGTTAAAATGTGTATTGATGCTCCCAAAACCGCATGACATTTGATGTGTTATTGGCATCTCAGAGCAGGCCTATTCAACCGAACCTGTTTTACGTACATTCCTGACAATGCTGGCGATACAGGCATTACAGCCAGTGGCACTGAAAATCTTACTACACTCTGCGATATCGTTGCCCGCGAGGAGGTTCGCGATTCGAATTGGTTCACTGGACTTGGATGGCAGGCTTGGCTATATCGCTTTGCACTCACGGTGTGTGTTGCTTCTCTTGTAGTCTTTTTCATGTCCGTTGTCTGGGCCCATTGGTCAAATCTTTTGTCTCTCGCATGGTTGGCACTACATTTGTCCACTATTTACAGGTGAGCTCTGGTGACCCACTAACAACATCCCCTGCTCCTGACCAGTGTTTTCCTGACCTTTTCCCTCAAACTGACTGCTTAGATGACAACGACAACATGATTGATGACCATGACTTATACACTGACTTATTAAGGATTTTCTTAAAACGAAGGTGTGGATTTCTGGATGATGGTGAGGTTGTTTTTGTAAATACATGTTAATTTGTTATATCTTTTTGATTACTCCATACTATCTTAATGTTTTTAGTTACTTGGTGTTAAGTAACATTTAGTAATTTTCCTTTCTTGTGTGATTAATAGTTAATTGTATTATACTATCAAAAGGGGGGCTCTTGATTTGGAAAATTTATGTTTCATATACAGTATATCAAATATTTGGTTTTATACAACCTTTATTGTATTTCTGTGTGTCCTTGATTGTTTTGACTACTCCCTGTATTACTCTTCCTTCCTCATCCTCTGCATGCAACCACTCCCTTAAAGATAAATTTGAGTGCAGCTGGACGAAGCTACAGTAATTGTGTGAGAATGTTGTGGGAATACGAGGGGTGTATTTATTTATTTTTCTATGTCTCTCTCACGTCTGTATCACGGTGAATTTTTGCTTGGGCTTCAGAAAGCGGTAACAACTCGTGACGGCTTGTACCTTTTCCTCTCTTTGCAAAGATTTCTTTCTTTCTTGTAATAAAACTCACAAAGACAAGATTGCTTCCTTACGCCTTGTGTCAGAAAAAGACATGCCCACACAACATACAGAGATTCCCAACATAGTAAGCTCTAAAAACAATCTCTGGAACAATAAAGTCTCTTTTCATGCTAATATCAAATCTTTTTTTCAGATTTTATAAAATAAATTGTGTTAAAAAAGAAATTGGTGTCCTTGTTGAAATGTTTATTGACGTGCTCTTTTTTTCTTTTACTTTGTTTGAATGTTTTCAACTCAACTTTTATTGCACAATCTCACTTGATTTTAAGTTTGGCCGGTTCATACACGGTGTTAAATTGTTGCAGATTAACGTTGCATTCTGTTTCCATCCATCCATTTTTTACACTGCTTATCCTCACGATTGTCGCGGGTATGCTGGAGCCTATTCCAGCTAACTGCGGGCAGGAGGCAGGGTACACTCACACCCATACCTACAGACAATTTACAGTCTTCAATTAACCTACCGTGCATGTTTTTGAGATGTGGGAGGAAAACTGAGTACCCGGAGAAAACCCACGCAGGCACGGGGAGAACATGCAAACTCCACACAGGCGAGGCAGGATGTGAACCCAGGTCCTCAGAACTGTGAGACAGATGTGCTAACCAGTCGCTCACCGTGCCGCCCCCAACTTAAACAATACATGACATGAGACGTAGGCATTGCTTCTGCAGGAGTTACACCAAGTCTCTTCAAACAAAGTGTGAAAGTCAGACGCTGAAAAGACAAAAGGCTAACTCGTCTACTCGCACTGAAGATTTACAACTTTGCTCTCCCAACGCCCATATTCAAGTCCTCTCCTCCATTGACAAGAAGCTATCACTTCTCGATCTATTACACCAGGAGATTAAGGAGCTCAAAAGCATTTTGGAGTTCTCACACCAACAAGTCAGAAAGCTAAAAGAAGACAATGCCAAACTTCATTCAGCCATGAAAGAGATGACAACGGAGGTAGAAGTTCTCAAGAAAGAAAACCAAAAAAAATCAAAGAACCAATGCTGCACTTACATTCAAGAAGCATGCGGGATAACCTCATATTTTCCGGCATTTCCGAGTACCCCTGATAAACCAGAGGCTCAAGTAAAAAACTTGTCAACAGTGCAAAAAATCACTGTCAAATTTAAAAGGATATACTCGCTAACATCACCTTCCATCGAGTACACAGGTTAGGGGGACCGCGAGCAGGGAGTCATCTCCGTCCAATCATTGCCAAATTTTATCATTTCCAGCACAAAGTCTTTGTAAAGTCAAAAGGATGGGAGTTCGCACAACCAGTCTACATGTGTTTTGTGGAATTGGTCTTCAGTCGGAAAAGGGTAGAGTGCCCTCTCCAGGTCGGGGATGAGATCCTCCCCCAAGTGGAGGAGTTCAAATATCTTGGGGTCTTGTTCACAAGTGAGGGAAGAATGAATGGGAGATCGACAGGTGGATCGATGCAGCATCTGCAGTGATGCTGATTTTGTATCGGTCCGTTAAGAAGGGGCTAAGCCGAAAGGTGAAGCTCTCTATTTACCAATCGATCTAGATTCCTACCCTACCTATGGTCACGAGCTGTGGGTCGTGACCGAAATAACAAGATGCCAGATACAAGCAGCTGAAATTAGTTTCCTCCGCAGGGTGTCCGCGCTCTTTCTTAGAGATAGGGTGAGAAGCTTGGTCATCCGGGAGGAGCCGCTGCTCCTCCACATTGAGAGGAGCCAGATGAGGTGGCCCGGGCATCTGTTTAGGATGCCTCGTGGTCGCCGGTGAGGTGTTCCGGGCACGTCCCACCGGAGAGACTACATCGTTCGGCTTGCCTGGAAATGCCTCGGGATCCCGTCGGAAGAGCTGGAGGAAGTGGCCAGGGAGAGGGAAGTCTGGTCTTCCTTGCTAAAGCTACTGCCCCCCGCGACCCGACCTCAGATAAGCGGAAGAAAATGGATGGATGGATGAATGATTCCACAACTGAGCTTCAGGCAATGATGGGTTTTCCTCTGAGTTCTATTAACATTTCTGGTTTACACTAGAACCACGATTTTTCAGAATGGTGATAGAGATCAAATATAAAGGCCTATTTAGAAACCATATGAATACAGCCACAAAAAAAATAATACTGAAACCCGGGAAAGACCCCACTCATCCAGCTAATTACCGGCCGCTGTCACTGATTAATAAGGACACCAATATCATATGTAGGGCTTTAGCCAACAGACTAGAAAAAAATCTCTCATCGTTAATACATTCTGACCAAACAGGTTTCATTAAAGGATGGAGCTCCTCCAATGTCAGGCGAATGATAAACCTAATAAGTATGTCTCAGTGTAATAATCTAAAAATTAATTTTCTTGTCACTCGATGCCGAAAAAGCTTTTGACAAAGTTAGCTGGTCTTTTCTTTTTGATGTGCTTCAGAAATTTGGCTTTGGTGACTCATATATTCACTGGATCGCAGCGTTATACAACTCACCCAACGTAACTGTCACCATAAATGGGGTCACATCACAGTTTCACTTTACAAAGAGGAACAAGACAAGGATGTCCTTTCTCGCCTCTGCTATTTGCGCTAATTATTGAACCACTGGCAATAGCAATACGGCAGAACTCTAATATTCAAGGTATTTGTACTCCTGTGTCAGAACACAAAATTAGTCTTTACTCAAATGATATCCTTCTATATCTATAAGGCATCACTTCAAACACATTTTAACCGCATTAAGACATTTTTGCAATGATCAGATTATCAATTACCAATTGGTCAAAATCAATAATACTCACTATAATGACTAACTCATTAAATCCTGCGTACCAAAATCCAAAGTTTCCTATTTCGACTGGGAATATCAAAGATCTAGGCATTAATATCACAGCAGGCACACTGGAGGCACGGTGACCGACTGGTTAGACCGTCAGCCTCACAGTTCTGAGGACCCGGGTTCAATCCCCAGCCCCGCCTGTGTGGAGTTTGCATGTTCTCCCCGTCCCTGCGTGGGTTTTCTCCGGACACTCCGGTTTCCTCCCACATCCCAAAAACATGCATGAATTGGAAATTCTAAATTGCCCGTAGGTGTGAATGTGAGTGCGAATGGTTGTTTGTTTGTATGTGCCCTGCGATTGGCTGGCAACCAGTTCAGGGTGTACCCCGCCTCCTGCCCGATGATAGCTGGGATAGGCTCCAGCACGCCCGCGACCCTAGTGAGGAGAAGCGGTTCAGAAAATGGATGGATGGACCTCGACTGGAAAAAAAAACTGTTTAAAACGTTGGAATAGCCTACCTATCTCACATTTAGGGTGTATAGCTCCAGTAAAAATGAAAATGTGACCACAAATTAATTGTTTATTTTCAATGATCCCCTTCAAATCTACATTAAAATGGTTCCAAATGCTAAACTCTGCCATTTTAAATTTTTACTCTAAAAATAAGAAAAAAAGAATCAAACTAGCTTCCCTTCAGAAAGGGAAAGCTGGTGGGGGAATTGACGCACCCAACTTCAAACACTATTACTTAGCTAGCCAAATACAGTACCTCATTAAACGGTTACATCCAAATGTTGAACAACAATCTTGGCTGGAACTAGAACAGATAGACTGCAATAGCACCAAACTTTCAGACCTCCCATTTATTAGCACAAGTCTTAAATGCCACAATTGTTTTAAGAATCCGATTTATTGCTGCCACTTTATCAGTTTGGTGGAAAAGTCTAGAAACCACATAATCTCAGTTAGCACCATATCATTCCTCCACAATCTGGCAAAATCCCAATTTTGAGATGAACAAAATCTCCCTTTACTGCAGCACATGGGAATGTAACTGACATGCTCTCGCCTGATGGAACCGTGACCCCTAAACTCCAGACTGAGCTGCAGCACTGTCTCCGCTCCCCCGCCGAGACTGATGACAATGGGGATGCCAGATTTAGCTTCGCACAGGGACGCTAAATGAAATACAAGACAGTCCCAAGTAGCATCAAAGCTGAGACACAGACAATGGTTTTTCACCCGGATGCTAAATTAATTAACTTCCACCCCCAGCCAGCCTGAAGAGTCTCCCCAACAAAGACTTCTCTTTCCTGCTGTGTTCAGTGACATAGGCTCCTCCTGGCAATCTTTACTGGATTTGAATGTTATATCATATTGTAAGAACTAATGCAGCCCTATGGGGGGCACAAGCCAGTGCAAACTGTCGGCCGGTCCCAAGCCCGGATAAATGCAGAGGGTTGCGTCAGGAAGGGCATCAGTCTTAAAACTTTGCCAAACAAATATGAGCATTCATCCAAAGAATTCCATACCGGATCGGTCGTGGCCCGGGTTAACAATGTCCGCCACCGGCGCTGTCAACCTGCAGGGCGCCGTTGGAAATTCAGCTACTGTGGGTCGAAGTCGAAGAAGAAGAAGAGGTGGGAAGCGGGTTTTTTGGCAGAAAGAGAAGAAGAAAGCACAGAGCCTAGAACTGAATGTGGGGACTTTGAATGTTGGGACTATGACAGGAAAATCTCGGGAGTTGGTTGACATGATGATTAGGAGAAAGGTTGATATATTGTGTGTCCAGGAGACCAGGTGGAAAGGTAGTAAGGCTCGAAGTTTAGGGGCAGGGTTTACATTATTTTACCATGGTGTACATGGGAAGAGAAATGGAGTCGGGGTTATTTTAATAGAAGAGTTAGCTAAGAATGTCTTGGAGGTAAAAAGAGTATCAGATCGAGTGATGAGGCTGAAACTTGAAATTGAGGGTGTTATATATAATGTGATTAGTGGCTATGCCCCACAGGTAGGATGTGACCTAGAGGTTAAAGAGAAATTCTGGAAGGAGCTAGATGAAGTGGTTCTGAGCATCTCAGACAGAGAGAAAGTCGTGATTGGTGCAGATTGTAATGGACATGTTGGTGAAGACAGAACGAGTGTTGTGCAGCTTTTCGGGAAGAGGTGAGACAGGCTCACGGTGGACAGGAGGAGCTTCCAGAAGACTGGACCACTGCAGCCAAGGTGATCAGAGAGGCAGACAGGAGAGTACAGGAAATCACAGTACAGGAAATCATACAAGGAAAAAGGTTAGCTAAGAAGAAGTGGGACACTGAGAGGACCAAGGAGAGGCGAAAGGAATACATTGAGATGCGACACAGGGCAAAGGTAGAGGTGACAAATGCCAAACAAGAGGCATATGATGACATGTATGGCAGGTTAGACACTACAGAAGGAGAAAAGGATCTATACAGGCTGGCCAGACAGAGGGATAGAGATGGGAAGGATGTGCAGCAGGTTAGGGTGATGAAGGATAGAGATGGAAATATGTTGACTGGTGCTAGCTAGATGGAAAGAATAATTTGAGGAGTTGATGAATGAGGAAAATGAGAGAGAAGGGAGAGTAGAAGAGGCAAGTGTGGGGGACCAGGAAGTGGCAATGATTAATAAGGGGGAAGTTAGAAAGGCATTAAAGAGGATGAAAAATGGAAAGGCAGTTGGTCCTGATGACATTCCTGTGGAGGTTTGGAAGCATCTAGGAGAGGTGGCTGTGGAGTTTTTGACCAGCTTGTTCAATAGAATTCTAGCGCGTGAGAAGATGCCTGAGCAATGGAGGAAAGGTGTGCTGGTGCCCATTTTTAAGAACAAGGATGATGTGCAGAGCTGTGGGAACTGTAGAGGAATAAATTTGATGAGCCACACAATGAAGTTATGGGAAAGAGTAGTGGAGGCTAGACTCAGGACAGAAGTGAGTATTTGTGAGCAACAGTATGGTTTCATGCCTAGAAAGAGTACCACAGATACATTATTTGCCTTGAGGATGTTGGTGGAAAAGTACAGAGAAGGTCAGAAGGAGCTACATTGTGTCTTTGTAGATCTAGAGAAAGCCTATTACAGAGTACCCAGAGAAGAACTGTGGTACTGCATGTGGATGTCTGGAGTGGCAGAGAAGTATGTTAGAATAATACTGGACATGTATGAGGGCAGCAGAACTGTGGTGAGGTGTACTGTAGGTGTGACTACATCAGGGATTAGCCCTGAGCCCCTTCCTGTTTGCAGTGGTGATGGATAGGCTGACAGATGAGGTTAGACTGGAAACCCAGTGTACCATGATGTTTGCAGATGACATTGTGATCTGCAGTGAAAGCCGGGAGCAGATGGAGGAACAGTTAGGAAGATGGAGGCATGCACTGGAAAGCAGAGGAATGAAGATTACCCGAAGTAAAACAGAATATATGTGCATGACTGAGAGGGGTTGTGGGGGAAGAGTGAGGCTACAGGGAGAAGAGATAGCAAGGGTGGAGGACTTTAAATACTTGGGGTCAACTGTCCAGAGCAATGGTGAGTGACAGAAGAGTCTCTGCTAGGATGAAGGGCAAAGTTTATAAAACAGTGGTGAGGCCGGCCATGATGTACGGATTAGAGACAGTGGCACTGAAGAGACAACAGGAAGCAGAGCTGGATGTGGCAGAAATGAAGATGTTGAGGTTCGCTCTCGGAGTGACCAGGTTGGATAAAATTAGAAATGAGCTCATCAAAGGGACAGCCAAGGTTCGATGTTTTGGAGACAAAGTTAGAGAGAGCAGACTTCGATGGTTTGGACACGTCCAGAGGAGAAATAGTGAGTATATTGGTAGAAGGATGATGAGGATGGAGCTGCCAGGAAAGAGAGCTCGAGGAAAACCAAAGAGAAGGTTGTTGGATGTTGTGAGGGAAGACATGAGGGGAGTTGGTGGATGGAGGAGATAGGCTTACATGGAAAAGTATGAAGCGCTGTGGCGACCCCTAAAGGGATAAACCGAAAGGAAAAGAAGATCATATTGTAAGTACTACCACCTGGACTCCAAAACACAGACACATTAAACCGCTTCAAATCCAGACTCAAAATACCTCTTGCGGACTGCCTACTCACATTTCATTTGCCATTTTAATTGATACTTTATGTTCTGTTATTTTTATTGTATCGCTTGATTTCTTTTAACTATGTTTGTACGGTGACCTCGTGTGGCTTAAAGCCACCTTTAAATAAAATTCATTATTATTATCATTATCCATCCATCCTCCCATTTTCCGTACCGCTTATCCTCACAAGCGTCGTGGGCATGCTGGAGCCTATCCCAGCCATCTTTGGGCGAGAGGCGGGGTATACCCTGAACTGGTCACCAGCCAATCGCAGAGCACATATACTCCACACAGGAGAGGCCGTATTTGAACCTCAGAAACCTCAGTCCTCAGAACTGTGAGGCAGATGTGCTAACCAGTCATTCACCGTGCCACCTATTATTATTATTTTTTTTATTATTACTGACCAATTCTATTAATGGAAAAACAGGAATACTGTCACAGGGTAGGCTCAAATGAAATTAAAACAGGTTAATTGGGTTATTAATAATGAGTATACACGTTATACAGTTGTAGTCTTTTATATACTGTATCCTAAGAGAGGACAATGAAATTGAGTGATATTCATTTTGTGTAATGTGTTTTGTCATAGAAGACATACAGTATGAGCAAAAAAATAAACTGCATATGTGAAAAATACTGTATTATGATATAAGAATAAAGCATCCGTTGTCTGGAAAATCATTCTATAAATGACCATCGGCAGACATAGACGTACAGTGAATTGATAGTTCAATAATTTTTGTTTGATTTTTATTTATTTTTTTCTCTCTCTCGTCTGCTGCGATGATTCTGTATTGCTGTAAAACCTGAATTTCCTTATTACTATTTTCTATTAGACTTATTTTTATGAGCTGCAACCTCTCCAAACTGACTGGTCACAAGCAAATCGTATTCTATTCTATTCCCTCAATCCCTACAACAATAGTTACTGTTACTAGACATGGTACACCTGTTCCATTGTCAATGTCCATCAGGGTGGAATCTGTGTGATACTGTATATACGTTTTCTATTGGTCTTTGTCCTCCTGTAGCCTTGTTTGTAACACAAATGTATAAGCAAAAGACAGAATGTGTGTTGAACTGTATGTTAAATTTATTTTGTTGTATCATTCTCAAGTTAATGCCCAGTTTTCTGTTTACATTTGTGCATTGTATATGTATTACCCATGACTTGGACATGAGTGCTGGCAGTGATGCTTGTAGCAACGTTGGTGGCAACACACTCCCATTCACCATGGTCCTCCTTTGTAAGTGACTTAAACTGTAAGCTGCCTCGAGGCAGAACGTTGTGCTTGCTTTTAGTGGGCTTTCCGACCTGCAAATCACACAAACACAAGACAAATGAAGTCCATTAAATAGAAGCACAATGCAAACTTCGATTATCTCACCCACGGTTGTAAGCTGTAGCTGAAGGTCCAGAGGCAAATGAAGATTGCATTGCCTTTCCTTACAACTTTATAGCTTTATACATGAAAGTAAAAACTATAGGCTGAAATAACTAATTCTGTGGATCAATAAAACCCCATCACATCAGTTTTTCATTATACTTTTCACATACAGTACACATGCAGCAGGAATTCCCAACCAGTGTGCCGTGGCACATCAGTGTGCCGTGAGAACGTGCCACGGGAAATTATCAAAATTCACTTAACTCATTCACTGCCAGCCTACCCAGTTAACATGGATATTTGACTTCGGTCAGAAAACTATTATTTACAAACAATAATGGATCTTTGTTCATCTATCCATGCTAGCGATGTAGAGTGACAGACAGAACACATAAATGCTCTTCAATTAGATGGCAAAAAGTACATAATTGACTGGAATCCATTTTTTTGTAGCATTTTAGTTTGTCGGCGTGCCATGAGATTTTTCAAAATATAAAATATGTGCCTTGGCCCAAGAAAAGTTGAAAATCACTGACATACAGTATATTTCATATCCATGCGTTTTGGGCACTTATCCTGTTAAGGGTCACAGGTGAGCTGGGGCCTTACTCGGCAGACTTCAAGCCATAGGTGGTGTACACCCTGAATGCCAGTCAATCACAAGGAACATATAGACAAACAACAAGTCACACTCAGTTCACGCCGACGGATAATTATGAGTTTAAAATTAACCTACAATTATAACAAAAATTATCATGGTTTTTATTCATGGTATTCATCCACATGCTATAATAACGGTGTCACAAAACAAGGCTCGAATGAAGCGGTCTCACATCGCTATTTGCAAGTCAAAATTCACATTTAGCGCCTCATAAAACACATTGAAAAAGTTTTGAAAGCAAAACTGCGAATCACAGATTGTTTGCTGTGCTCGACGGATGCACGAACGTTACAACGCTATTACGTCGTCACTGAAGATGGGAAACTGAAGCGAAGCTTTCTTGTCTGTGGCGCGGGAAGGGCGACGCTGAATTGATAAGAAAAATGCAAGAGCGTAAGACGGAAAATGGCGAAAGTGTGGTACCATTTCATAGTGAAATGTAAGGCGAGCACCCGTCACGTGGAAGGTTGTACGAGGGATCTTTCTCTCCGCCGAAGATGCCGAGTATGATGGCTGAACCCCAGCTGAACACACTATATACAAGCCTTCATATGTTGGGGTCCCGACATCATATCTTCCTGTAACATAAACACCGTAAGCTATTTGGTTAGGATTTTTTTATTATTGCTGAGAAATTCTATCCTGTTTATTAGCCTCTCGCTAAGATGGTTGCTCACATAACAAGCATTTGAAGCAAGTGACCAATCTTCTTAGCAAGAGGCTAATAACAGAGACATTACAATGATTTTACTAATGAACGTTGACGTAAGAGGTTATTGAAGATTGTGAGTTGCGATTTTTTTTCTGTTCACATGAATTGACATCAGGCCTAGGTCAAAGTAAGAGTAAGTGGGTGGTAGTGGATGTGCATTTAAATAGCCCTCTGTTTTACTGTTTATTGATACTATTACTGTATTGATACTTAAATTACGAGGGACAGTCAAAACGTAATGAGCCCTGTTTCATTTAGTTGACGAATAATGTTTTTCAGTTTTTTTTTTCTGAAAATTTCACAGTTTGAAGTTTAAATATTTGTTTGAAGGTAGTTTTTTTTTTTAAGTTGCTTATTTTGTTTGTTGTATAGGGTTACGGTTGGCTGCTATTTCCCGTGCAGCATTGGGCATGTCTGATCACTGTTTTGTTTCGTAATTATGTTTAATATGTATTATGCGCACCCCCAAAGTTGACCCCAAAATTCTGGAAAACCCTTCTATGTATAATGCATTTTTAGAATGCATGATTTTGCTTCTACGTATATGATCAAAACATGAAGTATTATCTGTATTTTGTTTTGCTAGTTTTTTATTAAGAATTATTCTGAAGTTAAGCACTTTATTTGAACATGTAATACTTTTTTTATTTACTTGCTCTTATTTTGAAATTCACAGCCCTACTTTTATTTCGTAAATGAGAAAACACGCAGTTGTCCTCATATGTTTGATTACCCAGGCAGAATTTGTAAAATGGGTACAATTCTTTAAAGAAAACATGAAGGACCAGGGGAAACATGTTTAAGTTTATTTTAACGGGATTCAAATTACACGGTCAAGCATTTCAGAAAAGCATAATCATTAAACAAAACATAACCATAAAGAAATTAATGATGGTTGTTGTTCAGTCATCAGTCATATTTTTTAAAAAACCCAACAATATTTCACAAATCTGCCAGGGTCTGTAAACTTATGAGCACAACTGTACATATATGCAGTCATATGTACCCGTCATATTGGAATGAAAGTGTAGGCAACACCTTTCTTATAACTGCTAGGTGGCGGTGGAATATTGGAATGACAGTGTAACACCTTTCTCATAACCTCTAGGTGGCGGTGGCATTTCGGAATGAAAGCGTACAGCTTTTTCATAACCACTAGATGGCAGTATATATTTATAAAACCCATCCATACATTTTCTTTACCGCTTTTCCTCACTAGTGTCCCGGGCTGCTGGAGCCTATCCCAGCTATCTTCTGACGAGAGGCGGGGTACACCCTGAACTGGTCGCCAGCCAATCGCAGGGGACATAGAAACAAACAACCATTCGCACTCACATTCGCACCTACGGGCAATTTAGAGTCTTCAATCAACCTACCATGCATGTTTTTGGGATGTGGGAGTAAACTGGAGAAAACCCACCCAGTCACAGCGAGAACATGCAAACTCCACACAGGCTGGGCCGGGATTTGAACCCTGGTCCCAGAACTGTGTGGCAGATGTGTTAACCAGTCGCCCACCGTGCCGGCCATTTATAAAATGTAAAAGTGTTTTCCATTTTCCCCTATACCTATGTATAATTTTTTTTTGTGGGTGGGGGTGGGAATGCGCATTATACACAAGAAATTACGGTAATTCACGTAATACCAACATACAAGCAAACTTAAATGTGCAAAGCCTTTGGTGAAAACAGTGAAGAGGTGGACCAAAGACGCTAAAATGGAACTTCCACACTGTTTACCCTGCAGAGATTGGAGTGTCTTTGAAACTTCAACTGGCTGCTTGGATGAATATGTGGACACTGTTATATCCTACATCAGCTTCTGTGAAGACGTGTGTGTACCAACAAAGACATTTCACGCGTTCAATAACAACAAGCCATGGTTCACTGCCACAACGCCAACTTTGCCAGGCTAAAGAGGACACCTATCAGAGTGGGGACAGAGCCCTGTACAAACTGGCCAAAAACCAGCTGACAAAAGAAATCAACATTGCAAAGAGAAACTATGCAGAAAAGCTGGAAAACCAGTTTGCTGCTAACAACTATGCGATCATCCCTCCAAGCGGAGAACAATAAAGGACTGGCTGAAAACTTTTAATAACTTTTACTGCAGATTTGAAAAGGACACTTTCACACCCCAGACCCGTGCCTCGTGCTGGACTTCCCCCCTCCAATTTGCCTATTGAGCAAACAGGTCTGTGGACACAGTCAACATGGGATTGCACTTCATCCTGGAACACCTCGATGGCACAGGGACCTACGCAAGCATTCTGTTCGTGGGGTTCAACTCTGCGTTCAACACCATCATCCCCGAAGTCCTCTCCTCCAAGCTTCTCCCGTTCAATGTTTCGCCTGTCATCTTCTAGTGGAGGTACAGTTTCCTGACAGGCAGGACACGGCAGGTGAGGGTGGGGCACACCACCTCATCCACACGGACCATCAGCACCCAGGCCCCCCAAGGATGTGTCCTCTCTCCGCTGCTCTTCTCTCTCTACACGAATGACTTCACCTCAAAGGGCCCGGCTGTCAAACTCCTGAAGTTTGCAGGCGACATCACAGTAATCGGCCTCATCAAAGACTGTGACGAGTCTGCATATCAACAGGAAGTGGAGCGACTGGAGCTTTGGTGCAGCCAACACAACCTGGAGCTGAATGCGGTCAAGAGAGAGATGATCGTGGACTTCAGGAAACATCCATCCTCACAGCTGCCCCTCACGCTCTGCACCTGCCCTGTGTCAACCGTCAAGACATTCAAGTTCCTGGGAATCACAGTCTCTCAGGAACTGAAGTGGGAGACCAGCATCAACTCCATCCTTGAAAAGGCCCAACAGAGGATGTACCTCCTGCAGATTCTGAGGAAGCACAGCCTGCCACAGGAGTTGTTGAGGGAGTTCTACACATCAGTCACTGAATCGATTCTGAGTTTATCCATTACAGTTTGCCATTACATCAGCATCACCACACTCGTAGTACACTTTCATTGCTCAATAACTCTCCACACTGGTGTTTTTTCTGTCCTAAATGTCTATTTTGTCGTAGTGTCTGTTTGCCGTCATACTAGAGTGGCTCCAACTGCCCGAGACAAATTCGTTGTGTGTCTTGGAACATACTTGGCCAATAAAGCTGATTATTGTTTATATCAATGATGACAAATGACGGTGATGTCGTTAATAGGGACTCTATGATCTTCTTTGATCAATCCCTCGACCATAGCACTATTCCCAGAATTAACCACTGATGATAGTCTGCAGATCCTTTGCTTCCCATGGAGGTAAAGGAAAGCAGGTTCTTGTTCTTCGGCTTTCATCCCGGACACCCACTTTTTGACTTTCCCTTTCCAAAACAAGAAATGAAATCACAGCTCACTGATTCTGACAGGCATCCAACATTGACATCACTTCCAAAATGATTGACAGGAAGAGGGCAGGCTCTTGTTTTGTTTTGTTTTTTAAATAAACCTTCAAACAAGTATTTAAACTACAAACCATGAACATTTCAGAAAAAAAGTTCAATATTTTAAACAAAAAAAAAGAAAACCTTGACTTTGCTAAGTATTTGTACGTCATCCGGATCCACATAATTGCATTGTGTCATTTAAGTAAAACACAATAATAACTTATTGTCATGAATGAGTCAGCCAATATATGATCACCAAATATAATAGTGAGGGTATGATAGGTAGGTATGACATATGAAGATAGGAGATTCTCACCTTCCTCCATGTTATATTGGGAAAAGGGTCACCGTCTGCCTCGCACGGGATAACCAGCTCTCTCCCAGCCTCCTGTCTGTACTCCCCTCCAGGTACCACTGAGAATTTGGGAGGGTCCTGCCCAGGTTGGAAGTCAGAATAGGTGAGGATAGCAATAATGCAATGTTCTTTTGATACCATTCCACATTGCAGAGATTAAAAAAAAAAAAAACAACACTCCAAGCTTGGCACTTGAAACAAACAAATGGACATTAAAATGTCATGCTGCGACATTAGCCAAAACATTTGTGTCTATGAATATAGATATCACTTAGCATGCTAATAAGATTTTACTCACAGAAATGTGACCTTTTACAAACATTTCTGCCCAGAGTAAAGAATGTCATTGCTTATCAGTACACATTTACTTACACACTTATCACAACTGTTATAAATAGAATTAATCTGCACTGTCATCTAGGTTAACCATAAACTACTGTATTATATGTCACACACTGGGTGCCACTTATCAATCTACATTGTATTAGCTATACCACTTATGTTGTGCAGTGAGCTGGTGTCTACAGCATCCCGGCTCACAAGTCAACTGCTGTACCGACATACATTATGGAAACACACATTTTTGTATGCTAATTCCTTATAGTTTTATATTTTAGATCATTTGTACACGGAATTAGGAATAAAATGACTGAATCTATGCTAACCTGTATGACCCGAATGCTAATCAAACTTAAATATAGCAATGCTAAGGAAGCATAATCTGCCCATCTTTTAAACTTTGAATTTAGATCATTTGAAATGTGACATTATTAAGAATAAGCAACAGCACCAAATGTACCTTTAGCACCAGGGGAGCGGGAGGGGACCATCCCATGGAACCCAGGGCATTGTAAGGCATGCAGGTATAGGTGCCGAGAGAGTCCTCTGTCACCTCTGCCACACGGATGCTCCCATCGTCCATTTGGCTCCAACCAGGGTACTGTAGATGTCATTAATTCTCAGTTATTAATGAGTATAAACATATACTTTACTGGAGTGTAAAATGAAGAAATTAGTGAGACTAAAGCTACATGAGTGCTTCCGCTTACCTTATCTATCCGGAGAGGGAGACCATCTTTCTTCCACTTAACCAAAGTTACAGGTGGGTTGGCATCAACAGGACATCGGATAAAGCCCGGCAGACCAATGGCCACGTAGAGTACAGATGGCATGTTTACAACACGGGCAGGATCTAACTCAAACAAATAATAAGAAAGGACATGAAAACAGTAGAGGTGTCTTTATAATAAGGGTAAGAGGATTCCTGTAGCTCGGTTGTATGAATATATGCTTAACGAAAGGTGGGCCTCTCATGAAATAGGTGAATTCCCCGCCTTTGAATGAGGATGTGTAGAGTGAATTTTTGGATTCAGTTTTACATATGTAGAAACAACTCAGGAAAATAGTTTAGCTTTTCATATGGAGTCAGTTTAGGGATACATTGGGGTGAGTCATTGCGTGAGCTCTTTATGTTACAATGATGCGTGATAATTTAGAACTTGCAAGGGAGAAGAAATTCCTACATTCCTATTTTTGTTTTTTACAGGGGGAGGATAGCATGTACACCAATATGGGCTATTCTTTTGGGGGGAGGGTGGGGTGGCGTGGCACGTGGGGCAGTGTGGCCGGCGAGGTGAGGCCCAGGACCCTAGGTCTCTCGGTGTGGGTGGTGTGGTCCACCGGGCCGCTCTCGGGTGGGCTCCTGGGCCTCACCTCGCCTCTTCGGTGGGTGGAATGGGGTCGTCAGCCCCCGCAATGCAGGCGCATAAATTACAGGTCGCTTCAGAAGGTTATTGTGCAGAAAGGTGTCAATTCACTTGCATGTGTCTGCAGATATTAACCTCTGGAACGTATTCACTTGTTCATTGCGAAAAATAACATTTTGCATGCTTGTCCCCCTGTCCTTGTCCTGTCCAGTCCTGTCATATATTGTCCTATCCTTCCTTCACAGGGTGTACCACAATTGCTCCATACAACACTCGAATCTAATGTGTCATTGCACTCGGCATATAATGATTTACTTTCCTCATCTTTCCTACAGCTGTCCTATCTTTTGTTGTCTTCTCTTCCTATAATTTTTATTTAGTTATCTTTTCACTGTCTCTTCTTTTTGGTTTTTTTCTGTCACTCCCCTTTTAAACTTTGGTCTGTCCGACTGAAATTTTCAATAATAATTCAATAATCCATCAGAACACAAACAACCACAGTGGCAGCTTAAAAACTCCACTGTGGCGGAGTAATAGTTATATTGCATAATAGCTTTATGCTGTTTCGGCATAAAAGGGATAAAGAAGGGGGGGCGACGCGACAAATAAAAGAGGCTGCGGTGAAAGATGTAAAAGCATTACAAAAGAAGAATGCAGTGTGATGGGTGATGTCAATAGGTCACAAGTATGATGTCGTGATTGCAAGCAAAGAATTTGCCACTAAATATGAATTTTGATTCACTTTAATGTAGTGTACACAGTAACAGTAATGCTATTTCCTAAGATGTATATCAGATCCACACACCTGGAAATAAAGACAGGAATGTTGATGTCTTGTCTCATCTTTTGATGTCAAAGCCAAATGTTTTCAGTCTCCAGCAAAAAAATTAAATAAGTGACCTCACCTCACTGTTCCAATACTATTGAAGGCGAGTGTATATGCCCATCTGGACACCGTGGGAATAGAAATGTTCCACTTAAACATCATGCACTTACCACAGGTATGATGGGTATGGCTGTATCTAGGGTTCTGATCCTAAATCAGTCGAATAACAGTTGTTTTGTGTGTATTTTTATGAAATACAGTGGATAGAAAAAAATCTACAAACCCCTGGTCAAATGCTAGGTGTTTGTCATATAAAAAATAAGACCAGGATAAATCATTTCCAAAATCTTTTCCACCATTAATGTGACGTATAACCTGTACAACTCAATTGGGTAAAAAAAGGAAATATTTTCAGGAAAACAAAAATGTACTCCCTTAATCAAAACGTTGTTTGCCAATACTGAATCATTTCCGAGTTTTTGAGAAACTGTGCTAATAGACTGACAAGTATGTTTGACCTTAAGGGAACCATCTACCTTAAAAAAAAAAGACCTTTATGGCCCTTAAATATATATATCTGAAGAACAAAAGGGTCTAGAACAGAATAATAACATGGTGGTCAAATTATGAAAAAAATATTTAATACACCACAAGAGAGCCAAAAATGTAACCTAAATCAGGTCAAATAGGATATCTTAAATGTAGGCACTTGGTAATAAGAAGAAGAAAGTGGTGGGAGTGAAAGGAGGGCGACAAGATTGAGTGAATACTATTGGCGTGACAGAGAAAGGACACGCGAGGTGTGAAAGAGAGAGAGTGATGTTACAGATGACGTAAGGTAGAGCGAGACGCCAGCAGAGGAGGTAGGAATGGAGGAGGCGGTGTGAGTTTGAGCATGATAACGACATCTGGTATTACGAAGGAGGAGAGATGGAGAAATTATTTATTTTTTTAGGTGAAGTCAGGGTGAAACAGAGAGAATAAAAGCATTATTGTGATTTGCCAGATTAATTTTGTAACTTTCAGAGTCCAAACCGCATGTTTGGCAGCACTCTGGCATAAAGAGCCCAGAGGAGTGCCGCTGGCAGTGCCAAAGACAAGAATATCAGCCATGTTTCTAAAAATAGCTCGCAGTCACAGCTATTGCTCGCAGACACCGCTATTGCTCACGACCCGCTGGTTACCACTGCAAGATGCAGTTATTCACTGGAAAGCACCTTCAGGGGAGAGGCTGCCATAGCATCCATCCATCCATCCATTGTCTTTACCGTTTATGCTCACTCGGGTCGCGGGCTGCTGGAGCCTATCCCAGCTATCTTCAGGCGAGAGGCGGGGTACACCCTGAACCGGTCGCCAGCCAATCGCAGGGCACATAGAAACAAACAACCATTCGCACTCACATTCACACCTCCGGGCAATTTAGAGTCTTCAATCAACCTACCACGCATGTTTTTGGGACGTGGGGGGAAACCGGAGTGCCCGGAGAAAACCCACCCAGGCACGGGGAGAACATGCAAACTCCGGATTTGAACCCCGGTCCCCAGAAATGTGAGGCAGATGTACTAACCAGTCAACCACCGTGCCGGCTTCAACAGAGTATATATATATATATTTTTAAATAATTTCAGCGTGAATGTGGAATTAAGGAATAGTATTAAAGTACAGGCCACAGAATAGATGAAATAGGCAGTGACAATACTGTTTGTGGAGAATGGGAGCCCTCTGCAGTCTAACAGAAACACATACCTGCTCTAACAGCAATGATGTAATCCCATCTCTCATGCTCCCTCCCTCTTTGCCAAGATTCGTGTTCCCTGCCTCTGTTTGTCACACACAGCACACGCTAATGTATAACGATCTGAAGAGCCAGGCGAGTGAGGGAATGCAAAACATCTGTTGCCTTGACTACAGGCAGTGTCGGTCCAGTACCGGTATTGCCATTCTGCTCCACATAGGAGCCACTGTCCAACTGTCAAAACCCTGTGAATGTTTTCTGTAGTTACTTGCAATGAGTGATGGCTGACTGAGGGCGTGTTTTAAATGAGGAGGACACGAGGAGGCATATTGTTAGACATCAATGTTTTCAACTTGAGAACGTTGTTTTGATGTACATACAGTATTTTACATAATGGCATGGTTACTCTTTGTGGTTTCCTTCAATTGAGCATTTCCATTTATTACGCTACAAAAATGCCTAAAGAAATGGGTTGTTAAGCCATAAATTGCAATGATATCAAAACCCCTCAAGTCAAGTTGTTTCTTATTTTAAATACTGTATTACAATGCAGATGTTTTACAAAACAACAACTGTGTAATCTTTAGAATGGTTTCCATAGTTACTGGTATTCAATGTGGCAAACAAATGCCTATACCATTGTGCTGTGGTTCTCAAACCTTTGGCACCAAGCACCACCCAAAAAATTCTTAGCTCTGTACCATCATGACCAACATTAAACTACAGTGTTGTAGTAGGCCTAAGTGTTCATCTAAACCAAGGCAGAGGTTTTAGAAAATTATCTATTTTGAAGCCACTGTCACATTATGCACAGTTTTAACATAACATTGTGCTTATATATAGAAAAAGAAGAAAACTGTACTTAACAGTTCTTGAAGATTCAATGTAAATGTATTGTACTGAAAAGTTAAACACAACTAAACTGTACTTAGGCCGCAATTCTTTTGCGTACCAATAGAGAGACCCCATGTACACTAGTGGTACTGGTACCACACTTTGAGAATCATTGTCACAGTGTAAGTGCTTTAATATACACTGAACAACAAGTTCATCCACACCTTTCAATCACCCGATTTCTATGCTATACTGTATGTTTATGCCATGCAGCGTGGTGTATTAGAAGTTAGAATGTCCAGGTTGAAATCTAACCTCAGGCCTTCCTGTGTGGAGTTTGCATGTTCTCCCCGTCCTTACGCGTGATTTCTGCGGGTACTCCGACTTCCTCCCACATACACAAAACATGCATGTGAGGTTATATGCATTGCATTGTCCGTATGTGTGAATGTTGTGAGTGTCAATTGTTGTTTGTCTATATGTGCCCTGTGATGGACTTGCGACCAGTTTAGGATGTACCCCCTCTCTAGAAACCAATCCTGCCAGCTGGGATAGGCTCCAGCTCACGTGCAACTCTAATGAGGACAAGCAGTACAGAAAATAGATTGATGGATTTCTATGCCATGAGTTCATGAGAAAACATGGGGTCACACAAAAGCACAAAGCTAAGAGGAGAAATTGGGGGCCACCTTTAATGAGCAGGTCACTCACATTGCACAGTCAGGTAGGCAGAGGCATTCGGTGGTAGGCCAAGGCTGTTGCTTGGAGCACAAGTATATTTCCCAGCATCCTCTGGCTTGACTTGGGCAATGATAAGGGAGCCGTCGATCAGAACACTGACCCTGCGCTTTAGATCGCTGTGAAGAGTAAGGGAAAAAATGACAGACGTTTAACCTCTCATGTCAGAAAAAGATCCCGAAGTGTGCTCTTTTCCAGCTTACTCAGAAAGGAACAACAATTATAAAATTTGCTCTGAACTGCTCTGAATGTTTTTTAGGACTACTGTCTCCTTTCTGGGTTACTGATATTGGTACTTATTGATTGACTTCTTTTTAACCAGTTCATCATTCACTGACAGCCTTGTCCTGTTCCTTATATGATTAGGGAACTTATCTATGACACATGAATTCATGCTATTCAGTTATTAACTTTCCTTCAATGATGAAGTTGTTGAATTCAACATAACGAGGGATAACAGACGCCAACATTTAACGTCATGTCTTGCCACAGCTTGACTCGAATAAAGAAACGCATTCATTCCAAAAAGTACAACTTAACCTTCAGAACAGTCATCTGCTGCCTAGCCTGAGGGATAACAGAATATGCTGGACCGTGGATTTTCAGTTTTACTGAATAGCCTGACTATCTGGTGCAAACGAAAGCTCTTTGAGTAATTAACAGAATACCGTAACCTGGGTAGCCCACAGGTAAATTTTGTCTTGATAATACTGTTCATTTTGAAATTCAGTTGGAAGGAATATTTTCTGAAATGTTTGCACCCTCCTTTAAACAGAAAAATTATTTACCTGGAAACAATATGTGTATTTTTATGTAGGCTATGTAATGTTAAAGAATTAACCAAAACTTAAAATGCAACAAAACCTGAGCATGTACTGAAGGTGACAGTGGTTTAAAAAAATAATAATAAACAAAAGATATTTCACTTCCTTACTTAATTCACTTTTTCCTTATTTGATAAAAGCTGCTTTGTTTGTTTTAAAAAAAACATTTATTTTTCATTTAGTCTCTTGACTATTTCGGTTATGTTTCTGGGGTAATGTAAGTGGGCTTTTTGTGTAAGCCTTTGCGGCGATAATCACATTCACAAAACCCTGCGTATGTTTTCTGTAGTTACTTGCAATGAGTGATGGCTCACTGAGGGATTGTTTTAATTGAGGAGAACACAAGGAGGCAAACAGCTCTGTTACTTTACACTTTACACCCCTGTGTCACGCTGCAGCATTTTGGTCGTAGTATTTTATTGACTGCAAAATATCGGTGCCATTCGCCTACAATGATACAACCGCGAGGAGCTTCGACCCAACGTGGAGCAAGCCAATGTTCATTTCGGCAGAGAACGCATCCCGGAGGAGATCTGGACAGGGGAGAGAGCCTGCACTAAAATGCAGTTATGTGAAGCGAGAGAGAGGGCTAAATGGGACAGGAAAATTGAACATCTTCTGTATGTGTGTTACTCAACAATGAATGAGAAAACTGCAGTTGGTTACTTTCAAACTAAGCTTGTAGCAAATGTGAGCGATGTCATGCATGCGAAGATCGTGAGATTACAATTTCAGTGTCTATGATCCTGGCGCCCTTATACTGGTATTTGGAGACCAATCTTGCGCCTCTCTCCCCCATCGACTAACAGCTTCACACAACATGTGCAACAACAGGAAAGAAATCTCTGCACCTCCTGTAAAGTTAAATGGCAATGTAAAGGGAGCGCTTGCTTATTTTATTCAGAAAATTACATTTTATTTAGTTACTTATGATTGTATTATAATTATTGTCTTGTATGGTTTATGTACCGTAAAGCCTCGCTACATCGGGTTTAGTTATCGCGGTCCCGCCATATCATGGATTTATTTGGGTGTTATTACAGTTGTTACTTGGGGTGTAACCATTCATTTATTACATCGATTTATCTATTTTTTATGTACGCTCCAACTGGATCGATCTGTGCTCGGCAAGTTAGCCTTTCAGATGAAAACATTTACAATGTTTTCAAATTTAATAAATTGATTGTATTGAGGCGGCACGGTGTACGGCTGGTCAGCACATCTGCCTCACAGTTCTGAGGACCTGGGTTCAAATCTGGCCCCGCCTGTTATGGAGTTTGCATGTTCTCCCCGTGCCTGCGTGAGTTTTCTCCGGGTACTCCGGTTTCTTCCCACATCCCAAAACATGCACTGAAGACTCAAAATTGCCCGTAGGTGTGAATGTGAGTCCGAATGGTTGTTTGTTTATATGTGCCCAGCGATTGGCTGGCGACCAGTTCGGGGTGTACACCGCCTCTCGCCCGAAGATAGCTGGGATAGGCTCCAGCACGCCCGTGACTCTAGTGAGGCTAAGCGGTACGGAAGATGAATGAATGAATGATTGTATCGATACTAGGAAATAACACATCTCACTTTATGTAGGTGTGTATGTGTTGTATTTCCAAGAAACAGGCTTGTAATCCTGTTTACATTGCTTTATTTTTCAGTTAGCACACAGCAGTTAGCACAAAGCTACCCTTTTCTTCGTGTCTTTTATTCCTCATATCCCATCGACGAACCCCATCTCGCCACTGCTCTCTGTAATGCCCCTAGTGGTTGGACCAACACACCACAGTATGTGTGTGTGTTTTTTAGCACTATTATTGATAAAGACGTTGGCCTGGTGGATGGCAGATGAGAAGGCGGCAAGCCAAAAATTATTAATATGGATGAGTGTGTGTGTGTGCGTCACCTCGCCGCGTATGTTGAACCCTTTCAAGCTTGCTAACTTAGCTTACCTCACTACCTGCTAACATGATGGAGACGTGTTCGTCGTCATCAACACCGCTCCGCCGAGAAAAGGGAGTGTAAAGTGTTTTGAATGTGATTATCGTGTGAGAATGTGTACAGTACAAATGCCAACAGCGTTGCTGAATGTGTGACCAGGTGTGGCCGTTGAAGAAATATGTGTAGCTTTTGAAAGAACGATCGTAGTATACGAGGAGGAACTGTCGGATTAAAGAGGAGAAGGAGCGACAAAGTCAACTACTCGACACTGTTTTCAAGCCTTCACGTTGTGCTATAAAAGAGCAGGTATCGTTCACTTATTTAACCCTATGTGCAATATTAACAGTATTCCTAAAAGCTTTTTCTCTTGGAAACCTCACAGTCCTTTGTTTCTCGTCATTATTATTTGACTGTATAGAACAGGGATTCTCAAACTTTGTGTCCAGCCAGGGACTTACAATGGAGACATTTTACTGAGGACACCCTCATAATTCTAACACCAATTGAACAGCTCTTTTCAAAGAAAAAAATGCCTGAAACAGTAAAATCATAGCTGAAATAATAAATAGCAATAAATTGCTGTTTTCATCAGGTAAATCTTTATATTTAATGACCTTGATTAAGTTTAGCTCATTCCCTTACAAGAAAAAACAGGAATCTAGGAAATTTCACCTGCACTGTCCAGTAGGCAGGTATTTATTTCAGAGTCACACTGGTTGATTTTTTTTGTGGTCTAAAAAGTTACTGAATCGATTTCCAGCCACTCAACCATTTTGGATGGTATCGCTCTAAATGTACCAGTATCATCCTCGAATCGAATTGGCAACGACAAATCGTGATATGAATCAAATAATTGCTAAAATGAATTGTTAGACCCCTAGTTTTTCTAAGTACTCTATTTTGTGATGCTGTTCGTAAAATATTTTTTTGTGTTTTGTGTTCTTAGTCTCTCTCAATATATTACAGTATATGTGTTTAAATGTGTTTGCGCCAGTCACTGATGGGATAGTGGTACACTCGCCTGACTTTGGTGCAGGCAGCGTGGGTTCAGTTCCCACTCAGTGACGGCATGAATGTGAGTGCTAATGGTTGTCCGTGTCTATATGTGCCCTGCGACTGACTGGCAACCAGTTCAGGGTGTAGTCCGCCTTTCCCCCGAAGTCAGCTGGGATAGGCTCCAGCGCCCCGCGACCCTAACCAGGATAAGCGGTGTTGAAAATGGATGGATGGAGGGATGTGTTTGCGCCTGTGTGGAGTTTGCATGTACTCTCCGTGCCTGCGTGGGTTTTCTCCGGGTACTCCGGTTTCCTCTCACATCCCAAAAACATGCATGGTAGGTTAATTCAAGACTCTAAATTGCCCATAGGTGTGAATGTGAATGCTCCAGCACGCCTGCGACCCAAGTGAGGATAAGCAGTACAGAAAATGGATGGACGGATGGATGTTTGTATTTATGTGTTTGTTTTAAAAGTCTGTTTAAGGACTTTAAACAAATGTAAGCGCCATAAATGCGATAAAAACATGTCTCGGGTGTATTTACTGAAATTTCTCATGTATAATGTGCATTTTTTTCCCCAGAAAAATTGTCAAAAGTCAATAGTGCGCAATATACAAAGGTATAGGGAAAATGGAAAAAAAAGTTCACATTTTATAAATGTATGCCGCCATCTAAAGGTTATGAAAAAGCTGCACACTTTCATTATAATATGCCACCGCCACCTAAAGGTTATGAGAAAGCTGTACACTTTCATTCTAATATGCCACGGCCACCTAGAGGTTATGAAAAAGGTGTAGCCTACAGTATCATTCCAAGGTGTACGTATGACTGCAACATGTACGGTTGTGGTCATAGGTTTACATATCCGGTAGAATTTGTGAAATATATATATTTTTTTAAATACGACTGATGTCTGAACAACAAGCACCATTAATTTCTTTATGGTTATGTTCTGTTTAATGGCAATGCTTTTCTGAAATGCTTGACAGTTTAATTTGAATCCCATTAAAATAAAATTAAATGTATTTCGCCTGGCCCTTCATGTTTTCTTTAAATATTTGTATCCATCTTAGAAATTCTGCCTGGGTAATCAAACATTTGAGCACAACTGTGTGTTTTCTCATTTCCTAAATAAAGGGCTGTGAATTTCAAAATAGGAGCAAGTAAATAAAAAGAAAGTATTACATGTTCAAATAAAGTCCTTAACTTCAGAATAATTATTTGATAAAACTAATAAAATACAGATAATACTTCATGTTTTGACCATATGGGTAGAAGCAAAATCATGCATTGTAAAAATGCATTATACATAGGTAGAAGGGTTTTCCAGAATTTTGAGGTTAACTTTGGGGGTGCGTATTATACATGGGTGCGCATTAGACGGGAGAAATTATGGTCAATAGGGTATTTCTATATCACAGATTTTCACTTACCACAATGGGGTCTGGAACCTAACCCCTCCGATGGAGGGGGGATTACTGTACAGTACTTTGTTACAGTGGTGGTGGTTGTTAAAAGTGCTGAAGAAATAAAGTTCAGTTGAGTAATAGTTGCTTTCAAGGGAGTTAACAGCAACAAAAACAAAATAAGGTTTTGGCAAAGAGAAACTGTTGCCAAAACATTCAACGTTCTGGAACGGTGTGCTTCACGTTGAAACTTTCCCTTTCATAACCAACCATAAACCAGAAGAACACAATTTTAATTAAATCTGAAGTGATTTGGTTAGACTTCCCATAAAATGAACTCAATCACCCTCTGTAGTTTTGCTTTTGCAAGTTTCTTGTCTTCAACTTCTGAGGTCAAAAGGAAAAAGTCTATTAATGCTCCTCACTACTGTATATATTATCTGACAGAAACAGTCTTTCCAGAGAATGTTTTTAATGCTCAGCAAATCAATTTACAGCTGCGAGACTATGTATTCATCTGTGCACTCTTCAAATAACCCTTGATGAGGAAGGAGGGCTGCTTTGATTTTTTACTGAGGTTGTACAAGAGGTTATTAGTGAAAATGAATGCTCTCAAAAGTAACATACAGTAATTCTGCAGATGGATCAACATTAGGGGGACCTCCCCTACCACCATAATAATGCCTCCCAAGTTACCTTTTAAACAAGGAATGGATAGAATACAGAGAATTTTGACAAGGAGGCTAAACATAAGGCACATATGAGTGATGTGATGAACAATAATGACTCCCATCATAACTTTACTTCTTGAAAAAGACATTGTCTTCCTCCCAGAACCAGGTGTAGGTCAAGTTCCGGGGGTATGCTTCCGCCTGGCAAGTGAAGAAGGCGTCCTGTGAGATGTTCACTGTAATGTTGTCTGGTGGTGATACAATGAACGGAGGGCCTGGTGGAGAACACATGAGAAACAATAAAGGAATATACAGTGCTGTATCACTCAAACTAAATTGTCAAGTCTCACAAAATACTAACACCTAATAATTGACTGAAATTTGTCACAGCGTTAGGGAAAACATTCAACAATCATCAATGACACAACAGCCGCAAAGAGAGAGGTTTTTTTGGACACAAAAGAGATTAAAACACCAGCACGCGCACTGTTTCAGTGTCATCATAATTATTCTGCACTCAGAAAAGGATGATGACAATTTATCAAGTGAGCATTGCTATGCCAGATGGACAATCCTCCTTGCACACATTTTACGTACCTTGGAAAACATACGTTGATGTTGTGACTTCAACAATATTCTTTACCTTTACTTTGTAACAGCAACTTGCAAACACAGGATCATAGAATTAATCTGTGGTATACGATATAAAGTTAATAATCCTGTACAAGAATACGCACACACACATGCAGATTACTAGTCCCATATGTTAGTTTTGATCTGTGGTCCACATCCTGATTTTATAACAGGCAGAGTATTTCCATCTGCCACCCCTTAGCAGCCTCCTTAGCTAGACAAGCAGTGTGTGTGTGTGTGTGTGTGTGTGTGTGTGTGTGTGTGTGTGTGCATGTGCGTGTGTGTGTGTGTGTGTGTTTGTGTGTGGGTGTGTGCATGTTTGTGTACCAACCTGCCCTATTTGGAACCAGCTGAGCGCTGGAGATTTGCTGGCTCTGTAGTCCCTTAGTTGATCTCTAAACTCAGTGGCTTTCCAGGAGGACCTCTATTAATCCATCTCTACTGTAAACTATACACAGCCGGTCAACTGACCATAGTGGCTTATTTTAGGCTTTGTATTACTAGTCTGAAAAGAAAAATATATATAATTTTCCCGGGCGCAAATATTATTTGGAGAAAAATTATGTTATAAATATGATCATATTCTCCAGTTGCTGCATTCACTTTTGTCTGAAGTTAAAAGCAATATTTACCCAGTTGGGATCAGGACACTGACTTACCCATTGAAAAATATATTTGACTTCAAAATGTCTTGAATTTCTTTTCACAAAAAATAAATAAATATAAAAAAAAAACAAGAGGATGATGTCACTAAATATAAATTATTTCTTCACAACATCAACAGTCAAGAATAATCTGGTGAAGGTTGGTCATTATTTAATTTCCTTTCTAGGATAAATGAAGTATCTATCCAGCCAGCTAATCCCTCCATCCATCCTCCTCCGCTCCTATGAAACACAGCCTAAGCAAAGAAGCCCAGAAGTCCCTCTCCGCAGCAACTTCGCCCAGCTCTTACGGAGGGCTCTCAATGGCCTTCCCAGGCCAGCCGGGAGACAGTCTCTCAAGCATCTCTGCGCTCGTTACAGTGGCCTCTTCCCAGTGGGTCATTGGGTGGGTCAACACCTCACCAGGGAGGCGTCCAAGAGGCATAAAGTAAAAAAGTCAGCCTCTTACTTATTTACTTTTCCTTACTAAGTAAAACTTACCCAGTGCAGGACTGGCTACCATGCGGTCACCATCGAGCCCCACTGCCAGGCTTGGCTCTAGAAAAATCAAGGTCGTTGAGTTTACGTTTGGGTTTCTGCACCATGCTTTGTCTGGTCCCTCATCTAGTACCTGTTTGCCCTGGATAACACTGCAAAGGCATAAAGCTCCAGACAACTTGGATCCTAAGGATCATTTGGACACACAAGCCCCTGCATCACTCCAAGGTGACAACTCAGAGAGGAGTATCTATCTAGCTATCATTGTAAACATCAACAATCAAGAAATAACTTCAAATGTAAAAACAGAGTTTACAACAAGATGCAAACCACTGGTAGCATTCAGGAACAGGCACAACCACATTATTTATTTTGGTATTGGAGACATTGGACAGTTGAAACCATGGTCAATCAGCATGATGAGAAGACAAAAGTATGGTCAGAGTAAGGAAGAGCTACTGTAATTATACCACACATGCCACATTACTGTATGTGGAGGCAGTGTTATGACATTTGCATGTATTGCTGCCAATGGGGTGAAGTCTCCATTGTTTTATTTTTCCGCTTCCTAATGCGCCACACATTTTGAATGGAAGACAGGTCTAGACTGCAGGCAGGCCAGTCTAGTACTCGCACTCTTTTACTACGAAGCCAAGATGTGTTAACACGTGCAGAATGTGGTTTGGGATTGTCTTGCTGAAATAAGCAGGGGAGTCCATGAAAAAGACATTGCTTGGATGGGAGGATATGTTTCTCCAAAACCTGTATGTACCTTTCAGCATTAATGGTGCCTTCACAGATGTGTAAGTTACCTATGCCATTGGCACTAACACAGCCCCATACCATCACAGATGCTGGCTTTTGAACTTTGCGTCCATAACAGTCCGGATGGTTCTTTTCCTCTTTGGCCCGGAGGACACAACGTCCACAATTTCCAAAAACAATTTGAAATGTGGACTCGTCGGACCACAGAACACTTTTCCACTTTGCATCAGTCCATCTTAGATGAGCCCAGAGAAGCCGGCGGCGTTTCTGGGTGTTGTTGATAAATGGCTTTTGCTTTGCATAATAGAGTTTCAAGTTGCACTTACGGATGTAGCGCCGAACTGTATTTATTGACATTGGTTTTCTGAAGTGTTCCTGAGCCCATGTGGTGATATCCTTTACACATTGATGTCAGTTTTTAATGCAGTGCCGCCTGAGGGATCGAAGGTCACAGGCATTCAATGTTGGTTTTCGGCCTTGCTGCTGACATGCAGTGATTACTCCAGAATTTCTGAACCTTTTGATGATATTATGGACCATAGATGATGAAATCCCTAAATTCCTACAATTTTATGTTGAGGAACATTGTCCTTAAACTGTTCGACTATTTTTTCACACACTTGTTCACAATGAGGTGAACCTTGTCCCATCTTTGCTTGTGAATGACTGACCAATTCAGGGAAGCTCCTTTTATACCCAATCATGGCACCCACCTGTTCCCAATTAGCCGTTTCATCTGTGGGATGTTCCAAACAGGTGTTTGATCAGCATTCCTCAACTTTCTCAGTCTTTTTTGCCACCTGTCCCAGCTGTTGCAGCCATAAAATTCTAAGTTAATGATTATTTGCTAAAAACAATAAAGTTTATCAGTTTGAACATTAAATGTCTTTATAGTGTATTCAATTCAAGATAGATAGATCGAACATGATTTGCAAATCATTGTATTCTGTTTATATTTATGTTTAACACAACGTCCCAACTTCATTGGAAGTGGGGTTGTAAAATTACATGTATAAGGATATAAAATGTGCAACGTACAAGTACGTATGCAGTGAACTGTTCTGCCATGAGTGACTCATGCGGAAGTTCACTGCAAACTAGAACGATGAGTGATTTGTTCGTGAAAGGATCGACTTACTACCCACAGTGAACATACTCATGAGTGACTTTTCACGGGGTTCGCTTTCACTACCATCTGTTTCTCCAAGCTAACGTAGAATGATGAGTGAGTCAACCACATGAAAAAAAATCACACACACGGGGCGGAGCATTGGTCAGACGGTGTCAAAAGTCATGAAAGGAAAGGAGACCGACATGCGAGTTAGATTCGCCACAGCAAGGCAACCTGAAGCAGCAGCAGCAGGAAGTTAAGGGGGGAGATTTATTTGAATCGATTAATAAGACATTTAAAATAAATCTTCTTCTTTTCCTTTCGGCTTGTCCCTTTAGGGGTCGCCACAGCGCGTCATCCTTTTCCATGTAAGCCAATCTCCTGCATCCTCCTCTCGAACACCAACTGCCCTCATGTCTTCCCTCACGACCTCCATCAACCTTCTATTTGGTCTTCCTCGAGCTCTCTTTCCTGGCAGCTCCATCCTCATCATCCTTCTACCAATATACTCACTAGTTCTCCTCTGGACGTGTCCAAACCATCGAAGTCTGCTCTCTCTAACTTTGTCTCCAAAACATCGAACCTTGGCTGTCCCTCTGATGAGCTCATTTCTAATTTTATCCAACCTGGTCACTCCGAGAGCGAACCTCAACATCTTCATTTCAGTTGTTGTAACGAGTGTATCCGGTCGCATTTGAGTTGACAAGATAAAGCCCAATGATCGTAAAAAATGTGATGCGGTGGTATCGGAATACAAGATTTTATTTTAGTAGTCTGAAAACACACATGAAGATATATAATATACATCAGTAACATCAGCAATCTATTCAAGCAATCAATTTTTCCTTCCGTTGTACAAATGGGTCACACCACTCACCCTCTCTGCTGCTCAAATTAGTCAATTTAAGAACGTTATGGATGATTCACTTTTTTACCCAACAATTAAAAATATATTTGGCTCAACAGAGACTCTCTGTTGGTGGACTCCTATATGACTTATTATGGTAACATCTGAAGGTTTGTCCCCACTGTCACGTTTTTAGGAAAATCGAGACAAACTAAGTGAGTAAGAAATCTTGCAAGAACTAGATACTCTTATTTAATGAGGGAGGCTTCATTCTCTCACTGACTATAATCATTTCATCCTATTTTAACTTAAAAATAAAATATTTCATACAGTGGGGCAAAAAAGTATTTAGTCAGCCACCAATTGTGAGCGTTCTCCCACTAAAAAAAGAGGAGAGGCCTGTAATTTTCATCAGAATCATCTTTATTTGCCAAGTATCTCCAAAACACGCAAGGAATTTGTCTCCGGTAGTTGGAGCCGCTCTAGTACAACAGACAGTCAATTTACAGAACACTTTGGAGACAAAGACATTGACAAAAACAATTGTGCAAAAAGATGCAGAGTCCTCTAGCACTTAGAGCAGTTCGAATGACTAATATTGCAATAGTCCGGTGCAATGACCATTGTGCAAGGGGCGCTGAGACTTCAAGGAGTGTATGCGGTTTAAAGTGACGAGTAGTGCAATAATCTGGGACAATAACAAAAGTTCATCTCAATACTTTGTTATATACAGTGGGTACGGAAAGTATTCAGACCCCCTTAAATTTTTCACTCTTATATTGCAGCCATTTGCTAAAATCATTTAAGTGTATTCTTTAATTTTATTAATGTACACACAGCACCCCATATTCCATCCATCCATCCATCCATTTTCTGAGCCGCTTCTCCTCACTAGGGTCGTGGGCGTGCTGGAGCCTATCCCAGCAATCATCGGGCAGAAGGCGGCGTACACCCTGAACTGGTTGCCAGCCAATCGCAGGGCACATAGAAACAAACAACCATTCGCACTCACATTCACACCTACGGGCAATTTAAAGTATTCAGTTAACCTACCATGCATGTTTTTGGGATGTGGGAGGAAACCGGAGTGCCTGGAGAAAACCCACGCAGGCACGGGGATAACATGCAAACTCCACACAGGCGGGGCCGGGATTTGAACCCTGGTCCTCAGAACTGTGAGGCCGACACTCTAACCAGTCGTTCACCGTGCCGTGCACCCCATATTGACATAAAAAAAACTGAATTTTTTGGAGATTTATTAAAAAAGAAAAACTGAAATATCACACAGCCATAAGTATTCATACCCTTTTCTGTTACACTCATATATTTAACTGTCCATTTCTTCTGATCATCCTTGAGATGGTTCTACACCTTCATTGGAGTCCAGCTGTATTTGATTATACTGATTGGATTTGATTAAGAAAGCCACACCCCTGTCTATATAAGACTTTACAGTTCACAGTGCATGTCAGAGCAAATGATAATCATAACGTCCAAGGAACTGCCTGAAGAGCTCAGAGACAGAATTGTGGCAAGGCACAGATCTGGACATGGTTAGAAAATAAATGTCTGCTGCACTTACGGATCCTAAGAGCGGAATGGCCTCCATACTCCTTAAATGGAAGACGTTTGGGACGACCAGAACCCTTCCTAGATCTGGCCGTCCGGCCAAAACTGAGCAATCGGAGCAATCGGGGGAGAAGAACCCAAAGATTACTGTGTCTGAGCTCCAGAGATGCAGTCGGGAGATGGGAGAAAGTTCTAGAAAGTCAACCATGACTGCAGTCCTCCACCAGTCAGGGCTTTATGGCAGAGTGTCCCGGCGGAAGCCTCTCCTCAGTGCAAGACATATGAAAGCCTGCATGGAGTTTGCTAAAAAAAAAAAAAAAAAAAAAACACCTGAAGGACTCCAAGATCGTGAGAAATAAGATTCTCTGGTCTGATGAGACCAAGATAGAACTTTTTGGTATGAATTGTAAGCGGTATATATGGAGAAAACCAGGCACTGCTCATCACCTGTCCAATACAGTCCCAACAGTGAAGCATGGTGGTGGAAGCATCAATTGTCAAAACAAAAAAAATAATGTACCAGCATTACCAGAACATGGTGTTCTTTGGATGCAACTCAGCATTATTTCTCCTCCAAACACAAGTTGAGTTTTTACCAAAAACTTCTATTTTGGTTTCTTCTGAACATATGACATTCTCCCAATCCTCTTCTGAATCATCCAAATGCTCTCTTGCAAGCTTCAGACGGGCCTGGACATGTATTGGCTTAAGCAGGGCGACACGTCTGGCACTGCAGGATTTGAGTCCCTGGCGGCGTAGTGTGTTACTGATGCTAGCCTTTGTTACTTTGGGCCCAGCTCTCTGCAGGTCATTCACTAGGTCCCCCCATGTGGTTCTGAGATTTTTGCTCACTGTTCTTGTGATCATTTTGACCCCACAGGGTGAGATCTTGCATGGAGCCCCAGATCAAGGGAGATTATCAGTGGTCTTGTATGTCTTCCATTTTCTAATATTTGCTCCCACAGTTGATTTCTTCATACCAAGCTGCTTACCTAATACAGATTCAGTCTTCCCAGCCTGGGACAGGTCTACAATTTTGTTTCTGGTGTCCTTTGACAGCTCTTTGGTCTTGGCCATAATGGAGTTTGGAGTGTGACTGTTTGAGGTTGTGGACAGGTGTCTTTTATACTGATACCAAGTTCAAACGGGTGCCATTAATACAGGTAACGAGTGGAGGACAGAGGAGCCTTTTAAAGAAGAAGTTACAGGTCTGTGAGAGCCAGAAATCTTGCTTGTTTGTAGGTGACCAAATACTTGTTTTCCACCATAATTTGCTAATAAATTCTTTAAAAATCAGACAATGTGATTTTTCTGGATTTTTTTTCTCATTCTGTCTCTCATTGGTGAGGTATACCTATGATGAAAATTACAGGCCTCCCGATCTTTTTAAGTGGGAAAACCTGCACAATTGGATGCTGACTAAATATTTTTTTGCCCCACTGTAAGTGAACATGCTTTTGCCTGAAAGATGAAAATCATTCATTCATTTGTGCAGGAGCCTATCCCAGCTATCTTTGGGCGAGAGGCAGGGTACACCCTGAAGTGGTCGCCAGCCAATCGCAGGGCACATATAAACAAACAATCATTTACACTCACATTCATACCTATGAGCAATCTAGAGTCTTCAATGAACCTACCATGCATGTTTTTGGGATGTGGGAGGGAACCGGAGTACCAGGAGAAAAACAGGCACTGCAGGATTTGAGTCCTTGAAGGCGTAGTGTGTTACATGCAAACTCCACACTGGCAATCTGTTGAAAACGTGGTCATTATGTAATCCTGAGAGATTGGATCACAGTTTGCAGGGTTCACTTGCAGTTGTGACAAGTCTGTGCATTTGGTGCTGCAATCTAAAAATTTAAATGAAATATTTGCTGCACCACTTGCTCTGGTAAAGCTGAGCAAATTAAAGGTTCAGTCAAACAATGTGAAAATAACATACATTGAGTTACAGTTTCTAGAAAATAAAAGAACAGAGGTTTGTTTCTTATTCTGTTTTGTGCAACATGAATTATTCATTTAAAACGAGTCTGGGTTTATGTAGCAAATGGCGCCTCGATATAGATTGCTTTGGTTACAAAAACTGACATTTCATTCACAGCTGGAGGCAAAACATTCTCCCATTGACGATTTTTCATTTCTTCGCTTTTTTTGTCCATAAGGCTTAAAAAATATCCACAGCTCAAAAAGTGTTGAAAAAATACACTTATCTGTCTGATTTATATTGCTATTGATGGTGTTCCCTAAATTGCATTCATCATGGTCTTGTCCTCTCTCCCAAACACACGGTTGCATAATAGAGTACATTAATATGCAATCACCCTTTGTGATGACATGGATGTTTTGACAAACTTGATGATGTGTAGTATTGCACTTGCACACTCTTGGGTTGAAGACTTTAGATGAAGATAAATTGTTTAAAGATTATGGAGGAAGGCGCTCAAGGGCCCATGCAGCAGATGAGGGTTTTCAATCTCTGAACTGCTGAAGGTTCTCTATGCCTGAAACCCATCGTAATATTGATGGTGTGCCAAGAATATTCAGAAAATTATAGCTAAATATTGAGTCCTTAGTCACCAAAATCCACAGTTTTGAGGTCATTTTTGGTCATTTGTAGCACAACGAATGAAAAATAAAGCTGCACCATGACAGCAATTTTGGAATAATTATAGTGTTCTGAAGCAGAACTGCCTCTACTCTCCTCCTTTTCTCCTTGGTCTTTAAAATATTTTGCGCTTTGAAATTGATAGAACACCTCACGACAATGGTCATTATTCTCCTAATTCCATGAACTGATATCGCATTTCTTGCACCAAACCTCTTCTATCAAAACCAAACAGTAGTACAGATCCTGTTGCCAACAGTATAAAAAAACCTGAACATACATACTAGTTCCCTTGCACAATGTAGTGGTTGATCAAATCTGATACAGTAGGACATCTATATACACCTTAACAATATATGCATTTTTTTTCTGCAGTAAACCAGCCCCCTACAGTGAGTACCAAAGATGAACCTTGGACTTATTGTATTTTGGGGTTTTTATAAATACTTTGAATATAATATGTGAACTCCTCTCTCTCTCTCTCTCTCTCTCTCTCTCTCTCTCTCTCTCTCTCTCCCTCTCTATCTCTCTCTATCTATCTATCGCTCTCTCTCTCCAAAAAGTAGTAATAATGTTACACAACATCTAACATCTCTCAGTCCAGGTTCAAACAGAGACCATTGACCATCTGAATTGTTTCCGAGCAAGGAAAAACATCAGCTAACTCCCACCTAACAACAAAAACAGTGACCTTTGATTAAATGCAGCAAAAATGAGAACTGGTAATAACTATAGTGTGTTGGAAGCTAAGAAATGTGCCATATATCCTATTCTAAACCCAGTATTTATACCATATTACTTTTTTTTTTTTTTTTTTTTTCTGTTCAGCTGTTAAGACAAGCAGAATGGAAGATCTGTATCCCTTTTATGCCGGAACAGTTTTACTGTGTCACAGTAGAGTTTTTAAGCTTCCGCTGTGGTTTCTTAGTATTATAATTGAAGTTTATTGAGAGTCGATCAGTCGAACAGAACAAAGTTTCTAGTGGGGAGAGAGAAACAAAGACAAAAGACAAAGCACTAATTGTAAACTGGATGAGAAAAGTAAGTCATTACATTATCGACAACAATGAAACATTAAATATGAGTGTTGCGTGGGGCTGTAGTGCTACACCCTGTGAGGGAAGGACATGAGAAGAAGCATGCAGGACAAGGGTCGTGAACCCGGCTGTACAACTGAAGTGTGGTGGGATTAACTATGTAAATTATAAAAGTCTACAGGATGAGAGTATAAGTGAGGGGATACACAAGCAATTCACATATTCATGAGTTATATGTTGCAATAAGTGCGTGGCCCCACCCAATCAATTGAGGGGCGCGATAGGGCCCAGGGGTCCACCCGAGAGCAGCCCCGTGGACGGGACACGTTCCACACCGAGGGACCCCAGGTGCGCCGGCCCCACCGAGTCTCCCCGACAACTGGCCACCCAGTGGGGGCTGCAGGTGCCCGACTGGCAGGGTATCAGTGTCCCACCGAGTGGTGCGATGCATTAAAATCTGGAGAGGCTAGTGAGCTGGTGGGCTGCCAGGCACTGCTGCCGAACAGCCAAATCCCCCCCCACCCACGACCCACGGCCCCCCAGACATGGGTGTATGTGGTGCATTAAAACGTGGGGAGTGTGTGTGATGCATTTAAAATCCACACCCTCCCGATACCATACCAGTCCCCCAGGAACCCTTTGATAAGTATATGTACCCAGATGTGATTGGTGAGAAAAATATATACAGTGAGTGGTGTGAGTGTGTGGTAGGTGAGTGATTAAGAGGCATGGCTCCTGCAGGTCGGGCCCATCAGGCCGGACAACCACCGACGAAGAGGGCCACCCCACCCAGACCCACAGCACTGACCCTGGGACTCCCCCGACATTCCCGCCAGCACTCACTACCCACCCTCAAGTGTGGGAGGTGGACACCCCCCAAAAAAAACGAGGCAGGGACAAAAACACCACAGCAGGCCCCACAGCCCGCAGGGTACCGCCCCCCCCACGGGAAGAGGCAACTGCAGTGGGACGCAAGGAACAGAGACAAGAGGAGGAAGCAGGCCCGAGGAGAAACAGGCCCCCCCCACCCCTCTGCAGCCAGAGCGGGGGACCCAGGCGGGCACCAGCTGGCACCGCTCCAGCACCCACGGAACATGGGCGAGTCACCATCACACCACCAGTACTCCCCAGGATGTCGCCCCAGTGCTTCCCTCACACCCCCAAGATCAGGAAGGAGTGTAGAAAGTCCTGCCCCCACAGACACCGGAACCCCAAACAAGAGAAGAAGATCCCCACCCCATGCATGTGTCCTCTCACCATGCAAACCAATCTAAAATGTGTGGGAAATGAGAAATAAATAAATAGAATAATAATAAAACGACAAGAATCTCGACAACAAAGAATACAAATTTCAATTGTTTACTTTCAGACTTATGAAAATAGTCTTGTTATTGTCAAATGGCACCCTACCCAGGGAAAGGAATCAAGAGTCTAGATTTAGCATGTTGAGGAATCTACGTATATATGTAATTGATTTTTTCGTTCTGCTGATATTTTTTCTAAAGCAATATATTCCATGATGAGATTTAACCACTGATTGATGTTAATAGGTTGTTTGTTTTTCCAGCTTAAAATAATTGTTTTCTTAGTGGTGATTGGGAATACTTATTAGGGCGGTCGTTTATGCTTAAGTCGCCAAGCATGCACAATCTTGGGGAAAGTGGAATCCTGCAGTTCAAAATAGACGGGAGTTTTTGTATAACCGAAGACCAAAAGCTTTGAATTGGTGTACATTCCCATATAGCATGAAAATAGGTCCCTGGGGTATTTTTGGTGCATTGCGCGCATATATTAGATGGAGAGAAGCCCATTTTATGCATAGTGTACTGAGTAAAGTGTGTTCTATGGAGCACCTTATATGGTATAAGCTGTATATTTGTGTTTTTTGTCATTCTAAACGTATTGTTACAAATCTGCATCCAGTAGCTACGGTCAGCAGACATGGAAATGTCTTCTTCCCATTTGGTGATTGGTAAGTGCATTGATTTAGTACGTGAAATTAATTTATAAACTTTTGAGAGATTCCTTTTAATATGCGGGAGAAGCTTCATTATTTGCTTTTTTATTGCTGCTTTTAATTTATTGTATTGAAGAAGGTTTCCGCCTGTTATTTGGAATCCTTGGATTCATCACGTCCTAAAAACATTATCGTTAAATAGCTGTTGTAGGTGGTTAATTCCATGTTGTTTATACCATATCACTGAACGGCAGCGTACATCTCTGTGCAGGTAGAATGCTCGGAGCCCAATCAGGGAGAGGTGGGAGGGCTTGTGTGTGACAAAACATTTTTGGGGCAATGGGTCTTTGCTTGTCAAAACATTACGTTACAACCAACCTTATGGTTCTACACCAAACCATAAATCCATATGTGCAACAACCAGCTACTACAAGTAGCTGCAAATGCTCCAACTTCACTCATTTTGGTTATTCACTTGCGTCAAGGAAAGGGATAATTTTATGCATGTATGGAACGTTCAAGAACAAGTGACATACCTCTTCAGCATGTCAGTGACTAGTTGGTGAAAACAAAGGAGCTACCCACCTTGAACTAGCAGCCGTGTTGTGTGAATGGCCTCTCCTTGGGGGCTAAAGGCTCGACATGTATAGGCACCACGATCCTCACGGGTGATAGATTGCACTGTCAAGCTCCCATCAAATACCTGAACATACAAATGTGAACTGTTACAATCAGTCATGGAAGTTAATTTTTTCATATTTGGTTCCCTGATTTATCGTGTAATTTGACACATTATAGATGTTACTTTCGAGCCTTGTCCTTTCGTCTTCTTCCATTCAGTTGATTTAATTTGTTTGTCTGTTTGTGCTGGATAATCATTTGTTACTCTGACAATTTTCTTTTGCAATTATGCAAGCTTTTTTATTTATGACCAAATTTGGACTGTTAATCTCGATATTTTGCTTTGATTTTAACTTAATAAAGTACTAAACTTGGCTAAGGCTTTTCTGAGAAACTGAATACAATGGACTCTTGCTATTTAATTGCGAAAATCCATGGATAATTGACGCCTATTATAATTCAATTGAAAAAAAAGCTTCTTTTTTTTTTATTATTATTTTAAACGGGGTTGATTCACCCCCCCCAAAAAAATAATAAATACAAATTTAAAATAGAAAAAATATTGGATTAATTTTTATTTATTTTTTTAAATAGCGTATACGTGAAGCCACGTGTGCCGAACTGCGACTATGCGGGGGTCTACTGTATACAGTGGATATAAAAAGTCTAAACACTTCTGTTCAAATGCCAGGTTTTTCTGATATATATATATATATATAAAAAATGAAACCAAGATCAATCATTTCAAAACTTTTTCCACCATTAATGTTCCCTAATGTGTCCAACTCAATTGAATTTTTTAAAAATCTTTTAGAGAAGGGCAGTAAAAGTAAATAACTGAGATAATGTGGTCGCGCAAGAGAGCACACCCTCTTATAACGGGGATGTGGGATTGTTCAGAATTACTAGCTCTCTCTAAAATACAGTATGTCTTTGTTTTTTCAATTGGGCTGTACAGGTTAGTGGCCATATTGGTGGTGGAAAAGGTTTTGAAATTATTTATCTTGGTCTCATTTGTTTATATCACAAAAACAGCATTTGAACTGTGACGTAGTGTTTTTATAGCCACTGTGTTTAGTGTTGACTCTACAGCTAAAATGTTTACTATAATTTAGACATTGTAATGTGGTACCAAATACATTTTTAATATAATCCACTAACTGAATTCCTGCAATTAATTGTTGTACCCAGCCTCTTAGGCAAAGTATTGGGAGAGACAGTGAATGAATGAATGAATGAATGAATTCGGCATCCACCAAATGTCATTTAGTCCAGATCTATTACATTCTGTTAACTGATCCACTGGTGTTTGCTTAACTCATCATTAGAAAACTTAATGTCTGCAGAAAAGAACAGCAGACAAAAATAGCAATACTTCTTCCTTTCACCTGCTCAGGAGCCAGTTCACTGAATTTATTTTTAAGTCTCAAAGTAGTCAGAAAAAAAAACAGTCTATATTAGTATATTTTCTTCTGAATGATGAAAGTTGTTTCATCCAAGAAACTGACATTTTTTGTTCTGATGCGGGCCGAATTCGTGCCGGGCGATGCAAAAGATGCATTTTGATGCGACGCAAGTGGGGCAAACACGTGAAAATTTGCTTCTTTGCCGATTTGGGCGAGATGGAAAATTCCACCTCGACAAATTTGCATGACGCTTCATCGTTACAGCCAATCGGCATCTAAAATATACACAACATCCTGGAGTTGTTTGAGCAGAAAAATTGGGAATAAAATGATCATTGCTGTTTGTGGGCACACAGAACGTTTTGATAACGCCTGCCACCAATACCAGGACCGTACGAAAAGCGACCAGACCTGGAGAATGGTGAGCGAGGAAGTCGGCATATCTGGTAAGTACAGTATATTTATGTTACAGCTGTTGCTTGTACTTTACTATGAACCAAGGTAGCAATAGCATAAGCCACACATGATACGCACTCACTCACTCACTCACTCACTCACTCACTCACTCGCTCAGTCTCTTTCTCTCTCTCTCTTCATCTCTCTCTCGCTCGCACGCACGCTATCTATTAAGATCTACCAGGAGAAACACTTTCTCTTCTCCGGTACGTGTGGCGCAAATGAAACGAATGCCCGCAGTCAAACTCGCACAAGTAACGTAAGTCAAAGGTTTGCTTCGCGTCTGGTGTGAACGCACCATAAGGGTGCCTGGGAATTTTTTTTGCTGATTTTTCAGCGTTTTTGTCAGCACTCGGCTGACTTACTTACACTTTTGCAAACTGGTGCCAATTTTCCCATTTCAGAACCGATGAAAAATAAATACCAATTGTTAAAGGCTTTCACTTGTATAGTGCTTTTCTACCTTCAAGGTACTCAAAGCGCTTTAACACTGTCTCCTCATTCACCTACTGATGGAGCAACTGGGGGTTCTGTGTCTTGCTCAGGGACACCTCGACATGGTCACAAGGGCTGAGTGTTGAACTCACAACCTTCAGGTTTGGAGACGACCACTTTACCACCTGAGCCATGCCGCCCCCAACTGTTGACTGATTTATGTTGTATGAACTTGCAGAAGGGAGCCTCTCACATGGAGAGCGGTGTTCCCAGCTGCCATCTCCAAACATGGACACATTTTCTTTGCGTTACTTGCCTGACAAAGTCGCCGTCTGGGATAACTCTTATGGGCAATAATGCAAACGTGCCACGTTCACCAAATTTGTTTAACCATGTCCTAATTTCCTAACTATGGCAACATTTGCTACAATTGACATTGCGTACCACTTCTTAGCACTGCCACTATCATCATTTGCCTCACGCTTGACATTAGCCATGATGAATGGGTAAATTTTAGCAACAACAACAAAAAATACAAAAAAACATAAAACACAAAGAAATGTTATGGAACAGCTGGAACACAAGCGAATATGTGTTACAAAACAAAATTTTTTACAAACACTGCAGTCTGTTCATATGTCCGAAAGTTTGTAATTCAAAGTTTGTAAGTAGGCTAGCATCTACATTAAGATTAAATGTTTGCTAATTGTATACATATAACGAAGCAGTAGATGTCATTTAAGCCCATTTTACTGTAATAGTTTCTGTTTCAACCAGAATGCCAGACTGTGAAAATTAGGCTAGGTGCAAAGAATATGTGCATTCTTTCCACACATAACTGATATCCTATTTCATCAAATATCTCATCTATATTCAGTATTTATACCTTATACTTTGCACTGGAGACGAGAAGGTTGCCTTCCCGCAACCAGCTGACCGAGGGTTTGGGGTTGCCAAACGCAATGCAGGTCAAAATGATGCGTCCTCCCTCCTTGGCCTCAACGTACTGAGCTGGCGTATCTGTGAATGCGGGAGGGGCTGAGGAGTGGGGAAAAAGCAAAGGTAAAAACGTTACGAAAGTGTTCTGATCAAAATCATGAATATGTACTGTATAAATGCAGCGCAATAAACGTCTACTCATTCCTTCAGTTTGCAATGTAAATTGAGAACAACATAATAAATTTGAGGTTTTCTTGTGTTAGCTAAAGTGTGCGCACAAGCTAAAAGAGTAGCACCTCTAAATTTGTCCCTGAAATTCAGAATTTCACCAAAATTTAAAGCAAAATGTCTGGATTTGCAAAGATTCCAGCGCAGCAAACGAGACCTCAATTGATTCAACCATCAATTTTCTATACACGTCCTCATTAGGGTCATGGTTGAGCTGGAACCTATCTCACCTTACCTGGGGGGAGAGGTGGGGAACACCCTGAACTCGTCGACAGGCAATCACAGGGCACATATAGACAAACAACCACACACTCATATTCACATCTCTGGACAATTTAGACTCACAGGGGTGTCAAACTCACACCCAGTGAGGACATGCAATAACTAACCAAGAGAACAAGATGAGAGATTACAGAAAAGGGCGGGACAGGATATGGGAAATGAGCAAGGCAGTGCTACTGACGAGTGGTGCGCTGGGATTCTTTTTTAGTGTCTAAACACCTAAAAGAACCTGTGAGTTGATATGTTAGTATAACCTGTGCTGTTATTAGTGGCCCCAGCACAAGCAATTAAAGCCTATAGCGTGTCTACCGAACTTATTAGTGAATGAACACCATATTACATGGTGTTAAACTTAAAATTGTCCAAATCCTCAGAATTTCAGGCTCTCAACATTAAATATTCAGGTTAACCTTTGTGTTTAATCAAAATAAAACATTTGCACAAACATCTACTTTTTCATTGAAAAAGAATGATCAACGTTTGCCTATTTTCTCACACATTACGACCAAAACCAGTAACTGAATCATAGTCATTTCGTTTTCATTTGCATTTTCTGCCCTGTCAAATTGAAATAATGCCCTGCGTTTGAATAAAGGGATGGAAAAGAAAACATTAAGGGTCTCCCTATCCGATCTTTGAGATCGAATATCGGTCCAACGTCAGCAAAAAAAACTAGAATCGGATCACATCACACTGGATCTAAAATCTCAGATTTTACCACTCAAATACAAGTATTCCGTTCCATACGCCGCTCCAGCACTTCTATTCAGCAACCCCCGGATAGCATGCAGAGCCCACGTGATCACAACAACAGGTTGCAAAAGTGCTACCATAGTAGCACAAAGTAAGAGTGAATGTTGCTTCCTTAAAGTTGTTTATTGACACTCCAGTAGAAGTTCACTGTAAACCTAAACACATTACACCTATTGAATGTGCAAATACATCACAGACTTTACTTGTTTTTTTGCTCACAGAAATTGCTAGCTCAAAGCTAACACACAATGAATGAAAAACTAGTGCTGTCCCAAGCCAACTTTTTCACTTCCGATCCGATACCGATATTGTAGCCTTGAGTTTTGGCCAATACCGATATTTCTATATATTTTTTTTTAATCCGATTCATCAATTAATCAAAAGAATAATCAATAGATTAATCAATTATTAAAACAACCGTTAGTTGCACCCCGAATTAAAAGTGAAGACAATTAGCAATTTTGGTGTTGTAGCAAAAAGCATAAAGTCGAAGCACATGATTTGCTTTGGCGGGCCACATAAAATTATGTGGTGGGCCAGATCTGGACACCGGGCCTTGAATTTGACACCTATGATTTAGAGTCCACAGTAGAATTAACATAACATGCATATTTCTAGAATGTGGGAGGAACCTGGAGTACACGGCGAAAACTCACTCAAGCACAGGGAGAACATGCACACAAGAAGACTTGAGATGGCTTTCAAACCCAGAACCTCAGATCTGTGAGACAGACGCGTTAACCGTGCTTCCCCCTTCAATTTAACAATCTTTAAACAATGAACGATGTATTCTTTTGCTTTTTTTTTTTTTTTTTTGGCTTCTTGTGCCTTTTCTGCAAGACAACAAAAGAGATTAACAGACGAAAAGACTATACACCAAAGGTTATTTGATTTAGGCTGAATCACTGTCCAAAAGCAGTAAGACTCAAGTGGTGTTCCAAAATGTTCATCCAGCAGTAGCGCCTTTTATTGATTTTGCACTTGGCATGGTCACACATTGTTCAGTATCGTGGGAGACTGAAATAAAGGTTGGAATAAAGTTGTTCTGCTGTTAAATGAGGTGAGAGGCATCAATGAAATCTTTATACAATGCTGCTGATGAGACTGGATAGTTGCATGCTATGTTGGAACTCCATGTCATTCCATTAATTTTGCAAACAATTACTTGTATGTGTTCCTCAATGAATATGCAAAATGAATACTACCATAATATGAACTTTTATTTTTATTTGTATTTTATTATTTCTTTTTAGAACAAAAAAAAAAATCAATTTGTGCATCGCGCACTCTTTTTTGGTTAGTTCCCAAAAAGGACACCCTGTATTCACAACGATTTGGTAATAAGAGACATGCATGTTTGGTCAGACTCCTGTAAAATCAAATCACCAGTTTTATTTTATTAAAATAAAATACATGAATAATTCATAACGCGTTCCAAATATTCATCCCTAATCGCTGTGCAGACATGCTGCGCTATTTTATACCCAAGATGCCTGGGCACACATAGCCCTTAGAAAATACTAACCCACAAAGGGAGCAATTGGTTTAACATTTTATACAGACATAGCTAATGTTTCAGGAAATAAACAGGATAAACTAACTCATGAACCTCACCGAGTATCTCCATTCTTTATAAGCCAAAGCTTTTTAAATTGCTTTGAAATTTCAAAGTTTGCAAAGTGGCTTTAGAAGTATTTAATAAAAATTTGGAAAATGACAAAGTAATGTTTTCATCATCAAAATCCTACCGGACCAAGACCAGTTACAAAATTACACATTCTTGAACAGTTTTACTGATTCATCTATTGTTTGTTTTGTTTTAGGTCAGGCAAAGTTTATGTAGGCGTTGGTTGGCTGTATTTTAACAAAACCATATTAAAATCATCTTTTGCTGTAAAGTGAGCTAGATTATCACGAGAGACGATCATACAATTGGCATTGACTCCTTGACAAAACAAAATTAAATTGTGTTTTAGAACTGCTCGGCCACTTTGACAATCCCGAGTCAAATACATAAATGAACATATCAATGTCACAGATGCAATACAGATTTTGTTCTGTCATAATTGTTATTTTAATATCCCAATTCTAATCACTTTAGGACTCAATCTGATCGGTTTACGTGTATTCCTGTAGCATCTCCATTGCAAAATCTGCATTTTTTTCCTACAAATTTTAATTAAGCCATAGTACAGCTTTGTATGCTTAACTGGCTACCCAAATCGAGTTCAAAGTCCTTATTCTCACTCACAAAGCACTCTATAATCAGGCCCCCTCTTACATCACTGACCTCCTCCACCACCAAACCCCCTCCCGAAGCCTCCGCTCCTCAGATGCCCTCTTCCTTTCCCCATTTCACCGCACCTAGCTTTGAACCTAGGGGGACAGAGCCTGCACCATCTCTGCCCCCACCCTATGAAACTCACTCCCCAAATGCTTACAAGCCTGTTCAGATCACTCCACCTTCAAATTACTCCTGAAAACCTCACCTTTTTATAACAGCTTTAAACGTGTAAATGTGCCGTGTTTAATTCTTGTTTCTACATTCTGTTTAATTTCAGCATTTCATTAAAATTAAATTTCATTATTTTAAACTCTTTGAGCTAGTTTTGTTTTCCTCATTATATTTGTCCAACAAAGGTTCCTTTAGTTGCACATTGCATTAAAATGAACAAAAAACTGAAGAAACAAGGGTTCTAATATTTTTTCCATGACTATATTAATTATTTCCATTTCTATTTACTCCTAGTCAATACTACCATTGTACACAATAGCCTACATTGTGCACACACTCAGTGCAGTGCTATTATTCATTGCGTACAGAGCCGCGACACTCAAAAGGTGGAACTTTTTGCTCCACTTGCATAATAAGTGGTTTTCTTTTTTGCATTCAGGTGGATTTTTATTCTTCTCAAACTCCCCGATTTCCACTGATTCTGAACGTCAATGTCAAATTCATTTATTTATCAATGTTAATTTCCATTTCTGAGCCGCTTGTCCTCACTAGGGTCGCGGGCGTGCTGGAGCCTATCCCAGCTGTCATCGGGCAGGAGGCGGGGTACAACCTGAACTGGTTGCCAGCCAATCGCAGGGCACATAGAAACAAACAACCATTCGCACTCACAGTCATGCCTACGGGCAATTTAGAGTCTCCAATTAATACATGTTTTTGGGATGTGGGAGGAAACCGGAGTGCCCGGAGAAAACCCACGCAGGCACGGGGAGAACATGCAAACTCCACACAGGCGGGGCCAGGGATTGAACCCGGGTCCTCAGAACTGTGAGGCTGACGCTCTAACCAGTCGGCCACCGTGCCGCCTCAATGTTAATTATAACATTGAAATTCAGTATGAACAACAAAATACGAACATTAAATCAGACCATTTACTTACTACAGATATTTCCAAACTTATATTTTATATATTGCAATCAATCACAGCTTTAGGATTCCTTGAAAGGAAATAGGTACAAAGCATAAATGCTCTTTATACTGTAGTATAACATCTGGGAAAAAAATATGTGCAAAGCAGTGAGTACACATTCTTACGAGAAACTAAGGATTGGTTTTGTTTCTATTCCTAAAATAGTTGGCAAATGTGAACATACTGTAGGTAACAATACTGTATTACGCTCTGATTCAAATTACGGTTTTACCACAAGCGACAGAAAGTGAACTATAGCAGCTCCACAAGATTACACGTTTTGCTTTATGACACACATAGTGTATTCAAATGTTTATAAATTTTGACCTGAAAGAGCTGTGGGTGATAATAATGACAATAATGAACGACTCACTCCACATTATCTCTAAATGTTTATTCATGTTTATTAATTATTTGTTAATATGTCAACATGTAACAGTTTTACTCAACTTGCGTTGCTTGTTTGGAAAAATTCATGCGAGAATTTTTTGTCTCTTGCAGGTTAGTTTGCTCCGCTAGTTTTTTCGACACACAGCTGTCTGTCTCATCGGTTGTTTGCGGGATTGTTCATCCGCACGCCGACTGTTCATGATGTGGTTCAGGGCACCTCGGAAAAACATGTGACGACATGTTCAAATGGATTTGAAATGTTTAAAATGGCTGGAAAAGGGTGGGAGGACAGAGGTGACACATTCAGAAAGTAGGGGGACATGCCCCTGCACCCCCTCCTCGTCTAACCCCCTGACGACGCCCCTGTTCCTGTCACAAAGGAGGGACAGAGGTTCACAGGAACGATGCTAACATGCCTGGGGAAATGCAAGTGTGCAATGAACTCTCTTCAGTATCCATCGTCTTTATGCATGTTACCAGAATCAATACGCACCACGTCCTTCAACGATTTCAGCGGGGCTGACAGCTAAAGTGTGCAGAGTAATCACCCACAACCACTGATGTTTGACAATGATAGACGGGGCTAGACTGCAAACTGGGAACTATAAACAGAAGCAGTGCTGAAGCACCCAACATCAGCAGCAAACTAATCCTGGAGGGTTCTGCTCAAGCCTTAAAATTAAAGTCATTACAGTCCCGTGAAAACGTATTTGTTTGGGATCATTAAGACAATTTTAATCTAAAAAAGACAGGTCAAGAAAATACAAAATGCAGGATCTATTGATTTTATTTATTGAGGGGGGAAAAAAAACAAACCAATTTGGCCCAATGTGAAAACCAGGAGGAGGGATGAACCAGGATACGCTGGAGAGAAGTTCTCTCTGGGGATCGCCCTGGAAGAACTGTACAAAGTGGGTGGGGAGAGGGAGGTCCGGACTTCCCTGCTTAAGATGCTGCCCCCGTTACCCAACCTCAGAAAAGCAGAAATGGATGGATACAGTGGCTGTGAGAGTGAGGAATCAATTTGTTTACTCAACAAACAGTTTATATATAATTCACAAGTGACATCTTTTCTCATGTACAAGGGTGACCATTTCCCTATAGACAGGCGGCAGTCACCCTTAAAGGGGCATTTCGTTCATATGTCCGAATGTTCGTAACTCAAATGTCTATAAACACACTGGATACATTTCAGCACATGTACAGAGCAACAGAATCTTAAAGGACAAAGACCATGTCCATTTTTTTTTTTATTTCTGATGTATTCTTTGTGTATTAACAATATAGAACCAGTGTTGCCACAGTTACCTTGAAAAAGTAACTTAGTTACTTTACTGATTAGTTTAGCTTAAAAGTAACTTTACTGATTACTTGATTTCAAAACTAAGTTAAAAAAAAGTAACTTTCTTGTTACTTTCAGTAGCTGCCAAGTGGTAGGCATATCACTTATCCAAAGAAAAAACCTTAAGCTTAACTGTACTCATTAATTGGTAATGTACGCCACACAAGTTACAGTTACATCAACATGAAGCAATAACTTAAATATTAGTCTAGTTGAAGCCACATTAAATCAACAACTGAGTACAGACTTCACATAACAACACAGTACAGTAAGTACCTACACGTAAACAAGCACACCATTCTCAGTAAACTTCTCTAACCTTAACTAATACCTCGATGGATGCCAATTGTGGTCCATGAAGGGAACTGCGTGTGCAAACCTCCCCGACCCAGCCCCCCAGAAGAACCGGAACAAAGAACCGCCCGGAACCGAAACAAGGGACCGGAACTGGAACCGGTACATCCCAAACCCAAACGACGCCCAACCCTAGTCGTGAGCAAGACGGGGGAGGGCGCCAAGAGAGGGGAGATGAAGGCGGGGCCAAGAGGGGTGGGGGGTCTACCCCCACTACTCCACGGGCCCCAGGAGTCCAGCCAAGAGAAATGTGAAAACCCACCACCCACACTATTACTATGGTTACCTGGTCCCCAACTGGCAACCATTATCCCTGTACTGTGATTGTGTTTGGTGGGGTGTAGGAAATGTAGTGCATTAAAAATCTGCGGGAGAGAAGCATGGCAGGCCAGAGGGCAGGCCGGAGTGCCGGGACACCCAGCCAAGTGTCCTCCCAAGCCCGACCCTACCCCTCCCCCACAGGAGGACTGGCAGAGCAGTGAAGGGTGTGGGGGCTGGGGCGACTAAACCGGAAACCAGCACAGATGTGTCGGTGCCCGCTCGGCGCCCGCCCCACCATACCTGGACAGTGGTACTGTCTGACTACCTGAATTGTTTCCTCGCCAGAGAAAAAAGGTCAGCTAATACCTACCTCACAACATAAACAGTGACCTCCACACAGGCGATGCCGGGATTTGAACCCTGGTCCGCAGAACTATGAGGCAGATGTGCTAACCAGTTGACCTCCGTGCCACCCTCCATCAACATGTTCCCTAAAATCTGCACCAATCCAGACTCTCTGTCTGCCTGGGATGTGCTGAACTTCGTCCTCTCGCTCATTAGTGTCAAACTCATGGCCCAGGGGCCAGATCCGACACACCACATCATTTTATGTGGCCCGCTAAAGCAAATTATGTGCGTGTACTTCATGTTTCTTGCTAAAATATATATCATAATTGCACATTTTATTCATTTTTAATAATGTTGACATATTGCAAGCATTTTTTTGTTACCAACCCCTTTTTTGAAAACAATTATTAAACAAGCTATTTTAGTTGACTACTGAAAACCAGTTATCCATCAAATTGTTGTGTACAGTGGACTCCCGCTATTCGCAGGGGATAGAGACCGTCCTGACCGTGAATAGTGAATATCTGTGAATAATTGAAGTCATTATAATCGCCATAAAAAAAGAACTTGTTTTCCCCTGAAAAAAACACATCAATGAGCAAGGGATCAGATAAAAAAAACAAACAAAAAAAAAAAAAACGACACAGCAGGGGATTGGGGAAAAAATAAAGCAAATAAGCAGGGGGTTCTGCTAACTACCGTGGATAGGTTCCCCCCAAAAATGTGTGTGACGAATAGGTATATCAGCGAATATCGAAAAATATGCGAGGGTCCATTGTATATGTAATAATATAAGGAGGCATTTCTATATTTGTATGGTTTCACAGTCATAATGGCCCTCTGAGGAAAATCATAACTACAATTTGGCCCACAACAAGATTGAGTTTGACACCCCTGGGACTCTTGCTCCTTTCAGAATTTGTCTTCTCTTCTAGTTTACATCCTACCTGTGGGGTAGAATCGCTAGTTACATCAAACATAAGACCTTTGATTTCAGGTTTCAGCCACATCACTCGATCTGACACTCTTTTCACCTCCAGGATATTCTGAACTAACTCTTCCTTGAAGACAACCCCTGCTCCATTTCATTTCTTATCTACACCATGGTAAAATAATTTGAACACTGCCGAAAGCTTTTAGCTTGACTGCATTTCCAGGTGCTCTGCTGGACACACAATATTTCTATCCATCCATCCATCCATTTTCTGAGCCGCTTCTCCTCACTAGGGTCGCGGGGGTGCTGGAGCCTATCCCAGCTGTCATCGGGCAGGAGGCGGGGTACACCCTGAACTGGTTGCCAGCCAATCGCAGGGCACATAGGAACAAACAACCATTCGCACTCACAGTCATGCCTACGGGCAATTTAGAGTCTCCAATTCATGCATGTTTTTGGGATGTGGGAGGAAACCGGAGTGCCCGGAGAAAACCCACGCAGGCACGGGGAGAACATGCAAACTCCACACAGGCGGGGACGGGGATTGAACCCCGCACCTCAGAACTGTGAGGCTGACGCTCTAACCAGTCGGCCACCGTGCCGCCACAATATTTCTAACTTTCTCTTAATCATCATGTCAACCAACTACCTAGCTTTTCTTATCATAGTCCCAACATTCAAAGCCACACTTTCAACTCTGGGCTCTGTGCTTTCCTCTTCTCTTTCTGCCTGAGAACCCACTTTCCACCTCTCCTTCATCTTCGACCCACAGTAGCCGAATTTCCACCGGCACCCTCTAGCTTGTTGTTAACCCGGTCTCAACCGACCCAACATGAAATTCTTTAGATGAACACTCATATTTGTGTGGCAAAGTTTTAAGCCGGATGCTCTTTCTGACACAACCCTCTGCATTGATCGCGCTACTAGTCACTTTAAACTGCATACACTCCTTCAAGTCTCGGCACCCTTTGCACAATGGTCATTGCACCGGACTTTTGCTATATTAGTCATTCAAACTGCTCTAAGTGCAAGAGGACTCTGCATCTTTTTGCACAATTGTAAAAAAAATTTGTACCGGCATTACGATATAACAAGCAACCCTTTATTGCTCAGTGACTGTTTTTCTCAATGTCTTTATGTCTCAAAAGTGTTCTGTGAATTGACTGTCTGTTGTCGTACTAGAGCGGCTCCAACTACCGGAGACAAATTCATTGTGTTTTTTTTGGACATACTTGGCAAATAAAGAGGATTCTGATTTATCCAGGCTTGGGACCAGGCTACAGTTCGTACTGGTTTGTGCCCCTATAGTCTCTTAGCCAAGGACTTAACCTTGACTTTACACCAAAAAAACAAACTCCAACTACAACCCCAATTCCAATGAAGTTGGGACATTGTGTTAAACATAAATAAAAACAGAATACAATGATTTGCAAATCATGTTCAACCTATATTTAATTGAATACACTACAAAGACAGGATATTTAATGTTCAAACTGATAAACTTTATTGTTTTTAGCAAATAATCATTAACTAAGAATTTTATGGCTGCAACACGTTCCAAAAAAGCTGGGACAGGTGGCAAATAAGACTGAGAAAGTTCAGGAATGCTCATTAAACACCTTTTTGGAACATCCCACAGGTGAACAGGCTAATTGGGAACAGGTGGGTGCCATGATTGGGTAGAAAAAGGAGCTTCCCTAAATTGCTCAGTCATTCACAAGCAAAGATGGGGCGAGGTTCACCTCTTTGTGAACAAGTGCGTGAGAAAATAGTCGAACGTTTAAGGACAATGTTCCTCAACGTACAATTGCAAGGAATTTAGGGATTTCATCATCTACGGTCCATAAACTGCATGTAAGCGGCAAGGCCGAAAACCAACATTGAATGCCCGTGACCTTCGATCCCTCAGGCGGCGCTGCATCAAAAAGCCGACATCAATGTGTAAAGGATATCACCACATGAGCTCAGGAACACTTCAGAAAACCAATGTTATTTATGGTTAACACAAGTTGTAGTAGACCTAATCACAATTACAGAGTCAGCCATTATTTTTGGTGACAAATGTCATGTCGCAGACACTGAAGAAAAAAAACAACTCGGGCTAAAGGTGTCAGCAGCATTCTAGAGTCTGGAGCTTCCGCGTTCTAATCTAATCACCTTGAGAAATTAGCTGCAACATTCCTGAGTGAGGGCCAAAATATGGTATCACAATCTTATTGGTAGATAAGGGAAAGACTGTGCACTTTCAGGCTAAATGAATAGGTGGATAAAAATATACAACATTAGAGATGGTAGTCCTCCTCTCTAACTCAGACAAAGATTCCTAACCAGGGCTGCTGATAACATGCCTGGGTATATTTTTTTATTTAGTATATTATCAAACTTTTAACACATTAAATAGGGCATATAGAATTGCATCATGTTAGAATTGCAACAATCGTTATCACAAGATACCATGCCTCCTATGGGTTGCCGATTTTGGGCCACCTCGGTGGGGCCAGTAGACCACCCTGGGTCCCTCAGTGTGGGTGGTGTCCCGTCCAACGAGCCGCTCTTGGGTAAGCCCCTGGGCCTGACCCCGCCTCTCAGGTGGGTGGGGTGCGAGCCTCAATTACAGGACACTTCTGACGATTATTGGTCACGCGATCACAGTGTCAATTCAGTTGCATGTCTCCGCAGACACACACCGCTGGGAATGATTTGCTTGGTGGGCGGCCACTCAGTCATTCCTATAAATAACTCTTATAACTATGCAAACTTCCTGGGTATCTCCTCACTTGCACTCCATTTTTATACAAGTTTAAAATTTACATAGCCACTCTCACCACACTTCAGTTGTACAGCCAGTTCCACTACCTCTTTCCTGCTTGCTCCCCCTACTGTCCTTGTCCCTGTTTTGTCCAGTTCTGTCCTATATTGTCCTGTCCTTCCCTCACAGGGTGCAGCACTACTGCCCCATACAATACTCAAATGTAATGTGTAATTGTACTATGCATATAATCCTTTATTTTCCTTATTTTTCTTACAGCCATTATCCTGTCATTTGTTGTCTTCTATGTGGCAAAGTAAAACTGTTCCGGCATAAAAGGGATACAGATTCTCCATTCAGCTTGACCTAACAGCTGAACAAGAAAAAAAGGTTGCTGCCCCCGTGACCTGACCCTGGATAAGCAGAAGAAAACTGATGTATGGGAGGCTAAGAGGTTTGAACCAATAACAGTCCATTGCTAAAAAGTATGTCATTAACTTAATTTGATTACTAAGAGAATGGCTTAAAAACAACTTAATTAAGCAAGCTGCTCACAAGACATATTTTGGAATAAAACACTCACATGTGAGCCACCATGAGATGCCACTCTCACCAGAAAGTAAAATTTGCGTTAGAGCTGAGTATGCTTTTTGGATAGAAAGAAGGGAATAGAGATGAAAGGAGAGGTTCTGTTGCCTTCTATTAGACCTTTGTGAATAACCATGACCCAGATCACTGACAATCTACACAGAACTATACAGTTTGGTTGGAGAAACCTTTGAGAGAAACCCTCCTCCTTTCTTTAATCTAGGCACAGAGCATTTCGGTCTTTGTTGCATTAATTTGTATTTTTTTTTAAATCTGAAATTCATTAATAAAATGCATGTAGGTTCATTAATTTGTATTTTTTGCATTCATGTATCTAATTAAATTAAAAAAACTTAAAAGTCCAAATTTGGTCAATATCATATTTTGTCACAAATCGATAATATTGGTCAGTCTCCACATGGGTATGTTATATTTTCAAATTTTTTACCAATATAAATTGTTGAAAATGTTTTACTCTCTGATGATGTAATGTTAATGGCTTAACATACATGTTGTTTCCTGAAAAGTGATGGTTTTGGAAATACCAGTATTCTGTCTGACGCCAGCAATATGCATTCAACGCATTTGTCTGTATTTTACAACCCCAATTCCAAGGAAATTGGGACATTCTGTACAACATAAATAAAAACAGAATACAATGATTTGCAAATCATGTAAAAACCTATATTTAATTGAATACACTACAAAGACAAGATATTTAATGTTCAAACTGATAAACTTTATTGTTTTTAGCAAATAATAATTAACTTGGAATTTTATCGCTGCAACACGTTCCAAAAAAGCTGGGACAGGGTCATGTTTACATGTTAAATCACCTTTTCTTTTAACAACATTCAATAAACGTTTGGAAACTGAGGACATGAATTGTTGACGCTTTGTAAGATGAATTATATCCCATTCTTGCTTGATGTACAGCTTCAGCTTTTCAACTGTCCCGGGTCTCCGTTGTCGTATTTTACGCTTCATAATGCGCCACACATTTTCAATGGGAGACATGTGTGGACTGCAGGCAGGCCAGTCAAGTACCCACACTATTTTACTACGAAGCCACGCTGTTGTAAAGAATGTGGTTTGGCATTGTCTTTCTGAAAAAAGCAGGGGCGTCCAGGAAAAAAACGTTGCTTGGATGGCAGCATATGTTTCTCCAAAACCTGTATGTAAGTTTCAGCATTAATGGTTCCTTCACAGATGTCTAAGTTACCCATGCCATTGGCACTAATACAGCCCCATACCATCATACATACTGGCTTTTGAACTTTGTGTCCATAACAGTCCGGATGGTTCTTTTCCTCTTTGGCCCCGAAGACACGACATCCACAATTTCCAAAAACAATTTGAAATCAGAATCAGAATCAGAATCATCTTTATTTGCCAAGTATGTCCAAAACACACAAGGAATTTGTCTCCGGTAGTTGGAGCCGCTCTAGTACAACAGACAGTCAATTTACAGAACACTTTGGAGACATAAAGACATTGACAAAAAACAACAACAAACAACAATTGTGCAAAAAGATGCAGAGTCCTCAGTTCGAATGGCTAATGACGCAATAGTCCGGTGCAATGACCATTGTGCAAAGGGCACTGAGACTTCAAGGAGTGTATGCGGTTTAAAGTGACGAGTACTGCGATAATCTGGGACAATGGTTGTGCAAATGTTACAGATACTCCTCAATCAGTGTGCAAATGAAGCAGATACTACTCTGGCATGAGTGGCCACTATATGCAAATAGTGCAGCACGGCGAGACAACTACAGTGAGTGCACGAGTAATACATAATACAGAATACAGAAATGTGACAACGAACTCAAGTCAAAAAATTGCCAGCTTGTTGTAATGGAATTGTAAGTTAGCTGTTCAAGAAGTTGATTGCAAGAGGGAAGAAGCTGTTGGAATGTCTACTAGTTCTAGTTTGCATTGATCGGTAGCGCCTACCTGAGGGAAGGAGCTGGAAGAGCTGGTGACCGGGGTGGGGAGGGTCCGAGAGGATTTTGCACGCCCTTGTCTTAGTTCTGGCAGCGTGCAAGTCCTCAAGGGTGGGTAGGGGGGTACCGACAATCCTTTCAGCAGTTTTGATTGTCCGTTGCAGTCGGAGTTTGTCCTTTTTTGTAGCAGCACCAAACCAGACTGTGATGGAAGAACACAGGACTGATTCGATGACCGCTGTGTAGAACTGTCTCAGCAGCTCCGGTGGCAGGCCATGCTTTCTCAGAAGCCGCAGGAAGTACATCCTCTGCTGGGCCTTTTTGAGGACGGAGTTGATGTTGGTCGTCCACTTCAGGTCCTGGGAGATTGTAATTCCCAGGAACTTGAAGGTCTCGACGGTTGACACAAGGCAGCTGGACAGCGTGAGGGGCAGCTGTGGCGAAGGATGCCTCCTGAAGTCCACGATCATCTCTACAGTCTTGAGCGTGTTCAGCTCCAGGTTGTGTCGGCCGCACCACAGCTCCAGCCGCTCCGCTTCCTGTCGATATGCAGACTCGTCACCGTCCTTGATGAGGCCGATGACAGTGGTGTCATCTGCAAACTTCAGGAGTTTGACAGTCGGGTTCGCTGAGGTGCAGTCGTTCGTGTAGAGAGAGAAGAGCAGCGGAGAGAGGACACAACCTTGGGGCGCCCCAGTGCTGATGCTGCGTGTGGATGAGGTGGCCTCCCCCAGCCTGACCTGCTGTGTCCTGCCCGTCAGAAAGCTGTAGATCCACTGGCAGATGGCAGGTGAGACGCTGAGCTGGAGAAGCTTGGATGAAAGGAGTTCAGGGATGATGGTGTTGAACGCTGAGCTGAAGTCCACGAACAGGATCCTCGCGTAGGTCCCTGCACTGTCGAGGTGTTCTAGGATGAAGTGCAGTCCCATGTTGACTGCATCATCCGCAGATCTGTTCGCTTGGTAGGCAAACTGCAGGGGGTCCAGCAGGGGACCTGTGACACTCTTGAGGTGGTCCAGCACAAGACGTTCAAAGGACTTCATGACCACAGATGTCAAAGCGACAGGCCTGTAGTCATTCAGACCCGAGATTGCAGGTTTCTTGGGGACTGGGATGATGGTGGAGCGTTTGAAGCAGGATGGAACTTCGCACATTTCCAGTGATCTGTTGAAGATCTGAGTGAAGACTGGCGCGAGCTGGTCCGCGCAGACTTTGAGGCAGGATGGAGACACGTGGTCCGGGCCTGCCGCTTTGTTAATCTTTTGTTGTTTGAAGATGCGTCTCACATCCTGTTCATGGATGGTTAACGCAGAGGTCAGAGGTGTGATTGTGGTCGCGGGTGGGGCCGGGTTGGTGTGTGGTGTGAAACTGTCCTTTTCAAATCTGCAGTAGAAGGTATTCAAGTCGTTGGCTAGTGTGCTATTGTTCTCAGCTTGGGGGGATCGTCGCTTGTAATTAGTCAGCGACTGGAATGCATGCCAGACTGATTTAGAGTCGTTTGCGCTAAACTGTTTTTCCAACTTTGCTGTATAGATCCTCTTTGCAATGTTAATTTCTTTGGTCAGCTGGTTTCTAGCTCGATTATACAGGGCCCTGTCCCCGCTCTGATATGCGTCCTCCTTAGCTTGGCGAAGCTGCTTAAGTTTAGCAGTGAACCACGGCTTATTGTTGTTGAATGTGCTTAATGATTTTGTTGGAACACAGACCTCTTCACAGAAACTGATATAGGATGTGACAGTGTCCGTATATTCATCCAGGCTGCCAGCTGAATTTTCAAAGACACTCCAGTCTGTGCAGTCTAAGCAGCTTTGAAGTTCCATCTTGGCTTCATTTGTCCACTTTTTGACTGTTTTCACTGTAGGCTTCGCACATTTAAGTTCTTGCCTGTACGTCGGTATTAAGTGAATTAAGCAGTGATCAGACGAGCCCAAGGCTGCACGAGGTATAGCACGGTATGCGTTTTTTACCGTGGTGTAGCAGTGGTCTAAAGTATTATTTTCCCTGGTAGGACAGTCGATGTGCTGCTTGTATTTAGGGAGTTCGTGGTTGAGTTTAGCTTTGTTAAAGTCCCCGAGAATAATGAGGGGTGAGTCGGGGTGTTTTTTTTCAATTTCGTTGACTTGATCGGCGAGCGTTAGCAATGCGGCGTTCGTGTTAGCTTGAGGCGGAATATAGACGGCAGCGAGAATGAATGATGCAAACTCACGTGGCGAGTAGAATGGTTTACAATTTAAGAATAGCGACTCCAAATGCGGGCTGCAGTGTGTGCTGATCACCGTGACATCCGTACACCATTTTTCGTTGATATAGAGGCATATCCCGCCGCCCTTTGTTTTCCCCGATGATTCCATGTCGCGGTCCGCTCGATGAATGTGGAAACCGGGAAGCATAATGCCGGCATCAGGTACAGCGTCGCAGAGCCAGGTCTCCGTGAAGCACATGGCCGCGGAACGTCCGAAGTCTTTACTTGTCTTTAACAGAAGATGAAGCTCGTCCATTTTGTTGGGTAGGGAGCGTACGTTCGCGAGGTGGATCGACGGGAACGCCAATCTGTGTCCTCTCTTGCGGAGTTTCACCTGAATGCCGGCTCGCTTCCCTCTGTGGCGCCGCTTCCGTCTCCATGCGCCGAAAACCGCGGACGCCGCTCCGGTGAGTAACTCTGGGAAAAAACTGAGCGTATATTCGAAAGTTGGTGACAGAAAGTCTGGAGTAGACTCCTTGATGGTTAGCAGGTCTCCCCTTGTGTAAGTGAGTCGTGTAAGGTCTCCAAAGACGGACGAAAAACACAAAAACAAAGACAATACTAGAGAGCGCGTTACCGAGGCGACCACACTGGTAGGCGCCATCTTCCCCTCAAGTATGTAAATGTGGACTCGTCGGACCACGGAACACTTTTTCACTTTGCATCAGTCCATCTTAGATGAGCTCGGGCCCAGAGAAGCCGGCGGCGTTTCTGGGTGTTGTTGATAAATGGCTTTTACTTTGCATAGTGGAGTTTCAAGTTGCACTTACAGATGTAGCGCTGAACCAGATTCTCTGAACCGTTTGATGATATTATGGACCGTCGATGATGAAATCCCTAAATTCCTTGCAATTGTACGTTGAGGAACATTGTCCTTAAACTGTTCGACTATTTGCTCACACACTTGTTCACAAAGAAGTGAACCTCGCCCCATCTTTGCTTGTGAATGACTGAGCAATTCAGGGAAGCTCCTTTTATACCCAATCATGGCACCCACCCGTTCCCAATTAGCCTGTTCACCTGTGGGATGTTCTAAACAGGTGTTCCTCAACTTTCTCAAGTCTTTTTTGACACCTGTCCCAGCTTTTTTGGAATGTGTTGCAGCCATAAAATTCTAAGTTAATGAATATTTGCTCAAAACAATTAAGTTTATCAGTTTGAACATTAAATATCTTGTCTTCGTAGTGTATTCAATTAAATATTGGTTGAAGATGATTTGCAAATCATTGTATTCTGTTTATATTTATGTTTAACACAACGTCCCAACTTCATTGGAATTGGGGTTGTATTACATCCATCCATCCATTCTCTGACACGCTTATCCTCACTAGGGGTCGCGGGCGTGCTGGAGCCTATCCCAGCTATCATTGGGCAGGAGGCGGGGTTCACCCTGAACTGGTTGCCAGCCAATCACAGGGCACATACAAACAAACAACCATTCACACTCACATTCACACCTACGGGCAATTTAGAGTTGTCAATTAACCTACCATGCATGTTTTTGGGATGTGGGAGGAAACCGGAGTGCCCGGAGAAAACCCACACAAGCACGGGGAGAACATGCAAACTCCACACAGGCGGGGCCGGGGATTGAACCCCGGTCTGAACTGTGAGGCAGGCGCTCTAACCAGTCGGTCACCGTGCCGCGGGTTGTCTTACATACCCCGTAAATTGATTATAATTAAACTAATTATGAATAATACATTAAAAATGAGAATGAAACATATTTTAAAATAAACTATTTTACACCTCATCTTCAAATGACCTTGCCCATCTGTCCGTTTCAAAAAATTAATGTGGCTCTTACACAAAAAATGTTTGCCCATCTGTGGCCAAGATCATAACTAGTCCACTACCCAAACCCACAAAGTTGCAAGCATGATTAAGGAGAACTTAAGGGGCTTTTACATTTTTGTTCATTCAATGCACAGTATGTCTTTATGAAAACATTGCTCCTATTGCTCTTACCGTTGACGGTTAGATGCACCCAACTGCCATTGAAGAACGTATCATACTGCTGCTCCAGCATCAGCACCTTACACTCATACCAGCCCTGGTCGTCTGAACGAACATTTTCTATCCGTAGGGAGGACTTGCCATATAGACTGGCCCGGCCTAAAGGGAAGGAAAGACAGATGAGCTCAGTAGGATGGCAGATGGGTGCATTGAATGTATGAGGAAGCCAAAGGTGAGAAGTGTACCTACAAAGTAGAGAGATGAAAAATGTCAAGTGAACATTAAAGAAGAGAATTAATCTTCAAATAGCTCAGATAGAAATAGGCAAGGATTTGAGCTTGTGCACAGTAGTGCCGATACACTCGTACTCGTAACATCAGTGTGTGTGTGTCACCTATTTTTAAACAGCACTGCAACAGCAGCAACAGAAGCAACAACATCCAAGTGCAAACTGGAGACATACATTCAAAGTGAAACCTGTCAGTCTCATTGGGGCTGAGATGTTCTCTTCATAAGCACAAAACTCTGTTTTTGAAACACATTGTGGCAAGGACAACATATAACTTCCTGTAATGAGTGGCAAGCAACCAAAATGTGAAAATTACAGCTCACTGTGTTGCTGGAAATTCTATTCAAGCAGATATAAACTTTTGACTGGATGTTTACAGGGTCAGTGGAAAATGCCTTTTGCTCCACGCCAGCTGGTAACTGGATCATAGCAGATGGTCTTTTGGCAATAACGGTTGGGAGTGTATGCCAGCTCAAAAACATCAGCATTATCAAAACCAAGCTATCCCTGTAATCCCCTTGCCCTCCTCTATCCTTTCTACTTAGTGACTATTTCTGACGTCACTGATGGTCTAGTGGTAGACTCGCCTGATTTTGGTGCAGGCAGCATGGGTTCAGTTCCCACCGAGTGACTGTGAGAATGTGAGTGCGAATGGTTGTCCATGTCTATATGTGCCCTGTGACTGACCAGCGACCAGCTCAGGGTGTAGTCCGCCTTTCGCCTGAAGTCAGCTGGGATAGGCTCCAGCGCCCCGTGACCCTGTACAGCATAATGTTTTCTTTTTCCTTTTCATTTTGCACACATTTTTTTCATAGGCAGCGGATTGTCTTGGTTTGTGATTTTCCCCATATTCCTTTCAATTGAACACATCTCATTCATTGTTTTTAATTCCTGGTGTTACAGCTTCTAAATATGCTGATCCCTTTCATCATCACGACATTCATTGGCTCGTTTTTTTGACGCACCTCTCCATGAGCTGGTTCTCTGAAAGTGAGCACCTGTTGATGTGCAATTTCACTAGATTGAAATATTTTAACAGCACTGTCTAAGATGAGGTTTGTCTCCCTCAGCAGCTTCTCCCTGAGCTTCTTATCATTGGTACCAAACACTATTTAATCTTTTATCATAGAGTCTCTGAGATTCCCGAAGTGACATGACTGAGCTCTTTAATCTTGAGGTCGGTGATAAAATGATCAATTGACACACCCTGGTGCTGTAAGCATGAACGAAAGCCGTACCTCTCGTATGTCTCATTTTTTGGGCATGCAGGGTTCATCAAATTTCTTTAAGACCTCTTCAAACATTTTCTTGTCTTCGGTTTTGAGCAAGCACAACTATGTTGAAGACACACTGGGCCAACAATGGTGAGCAGTTAGGCTATTTTCTTCCGCCCTTCTATCCACACCAACAGCCGTGGCGCACAGAAGCAACTGCTGTTTGAAAGTCCTCTAACGTGTCCACGTATCCAGTCAGTTTCAATTTACTTGCCGGTTTTATTGTTTTACTGACAACTTTTTATGCTAGCTTCAGCTAGATGTTTATTTTAACAAGCCTGCCGTTCTACTCTTGTTCTCACTTGATGTAGTGGAAATATCCAACCAAGTTATCCTGTAGTGGAAATATCCAACCAAGTTATCTTGAGATAACACTGCCCTCTATGGGTGACAATTATGCTAACACATATCGCTACACAAAGGACATTTTTTCCTAGAATTATAGGGATCTCGTTTGATGTGTGTCCCGTGTCCCTGACGCACAAAAATGATGAGGGACGCAAAAAGCTTCGTGAATATGCGTCCACTGACGCACACCATTGCTTTCCGACATATGTCTGCAAGGGTCGAATTAAGCCGTCTCGCATCACAGTTTCTGGGTCAAAATTCGGATTTTGCGCATCAAAAAACACATTGAAAAGCAAAACTGCAAATCGGGTTTACTGCGGTGATGGTCGGGAAGAGGGAAGATTGCAATGGTGAACTGCATAGGACACAAGGCGGTTATGTCACCAATGCGTGGTCGCGGAAGTGGAGTGTTCGACTGAGAAGCGCTAAACAGAGTATGACGTCGCGTCACGGGATCCGAGAGATGAAGGTGAAGATAGCGCAAATCGGTGAGCTTAACGTGAGTCTATTTTAAACTAACATAACGTTAGCAGTGGGGTGCGGAGTGTCTCTTTTAATTATGAGTTACCACTGAATTAGTGTCACCCGGAACCGAAACACTTCCTGTCTGCTCAAGAAGGCACACCAACGTCGGTCTGTACTTCTTCCAGAAGCAGCGACGTCGCAGACTGGGGAGCGGTGTCTTGAGAAGGTTCTACAGATGTGTGGTGAAGAGCGTCCTCAGCACCAGCATGATGGGAGTGGCACAGCAGCTGCTAGGCTGAAGAGAGGAAGGCACTACAAAGGACGGTAAATGCTGCTCAGAAGATCGTGAGGTGCAGCCTCCCCACCACTACAGACATCTTTACCAGCAGGTACGGAAAGAGGGCTCTTGCATCATCAGAGACCCGACCCATCCTGCACACCCTCTCTTCCATCCGCTCTCCTCGGGCCAGAGGCTACAGAGAGCATCCGATGTAGGACCACCAGGCTGTGGAACAGCTTCTTTCAGGAAGGACTCTTACACTAAAAGAGTGCTATGAAGCCCGAGTTTCTTGGGTATCAAATTTCGTGCCATATCATGTGTAAGCATGTTGGTATGACAATCAAAGTCCTGGAATCCTTGCATTTGCTCTTCAAATTGTATTTTCAAATTATTTATTTTTGTAAAGGGACCTTGTACATTAATTAACATTTTAATAAATGTAAATGTACCCGAGTTACGTAGCTGAAAGGTTATCATTGGCAGTCCCTTCGCTGATGTTACTGGGTGTTGGGTGTTCAAGTAACTGTATCTTGTTCACGAATGAGGGAAGCGGGAGATCAACGGGCGTAAATATACCTCTGCAGGTTACTTTTAATACTACAGTTGATTCATTGTATATTCCAGAACACCAACATCGCAGCAGACCCTGCAATGTGACTATTGTGCACAAGTACATCATGATGACATTGCTCAAACAAAATATATACTGTGTGCGCGTGCGTGTGTCCGTGTAGGTGAATGTGTGTGTGTGTGTGTGTGTGCGCCACTCAACTCCAACACTGATGTTTTAAACAATGTCGCAGTAGTCGAGTAAGCTTGTTTAGCTCCTTAACTTGCTAGCTCTTTAGCTTGCAGGCTATCGAATGTAATAAATAGGTAACGTTCCCTAATGTTTCCCAGTTGTGTGCATTTACGGAGCAAACACCGTTCTCCTCGTAGCTTGCAAAGTCGTGAGCGGCATGGCGGGTATTACCACAACAATGAAAATGTATCGAATCCAGAAAAAAAATCCAGTGTCCATTGTATTTATCAAACGATAACCTTTTTTTAAGCCATGCGTCTACGGACGCAGATTGAAATCACGGCCAAAAGATCTCAAATAGCTGCAACAAAATGCCACCATCCAAAGAAATTCAAGAACAGATGAGAAACTAATTGACATCTATCACTCTGGAAAGGGTTACAAAGCCATTTGTAAAGCTTTAGGATGCCAGAGAACCACAGTGAGCGCAATTAGCCACAAATGGAGAAAACATGAAACAGTGGTGAACCTTCCCAGGAGTGGCTGGCATACAAAAATGACCTCAAAAGCAAATGGAAGGATCCCCCTCTCAGGATGATCAGGCTGCAATGGATGTCGAGTGGGCAGCATTTATCACATAATAGGGTTCTATACAATGTTAATTAAGACGGGATAAGAGTCTACTATGTCACACTTGTATAGTGGTAGTATATTCATTCATTTATTTTCCATACCGCTTATCCGAGCTAGGGTCGCGGGCGTGCTGGAGCCTATCCCAGCTGACTCTGGACGAGAGGCGGGGTACACCCTGGACTGGTCGCCAGCCAATCGCAGACACTTAGTATATTGTCAGTGATCTACAACATGTTGACTCTACTCTGCTCTTCTCTCAGACTGCTATGGCTGATTCAACACCAACACATTCAACATTTGCGAGGACACATGACACAGCACTGCAGCGAGGGCAGTGGAATTCTGAGTATCATGTGGGCAACAAGATGTAAGCTTCCTAAGGAAGTCTGATATCTTGGGTAGCCTGGCAGAAGAAATGTACATTTACACACATTTTAGCAACAAGCCTTAAAGACCCCCAAAACAGCCCAAAAAAATGTCACATCACAGCAAAGTCATGTTAACAAGCCAATGAACGAATGGATTTAAAAAAAAAAAAAAAAAAAATCACCAAGTATGTGAAATCAAGCTTCAAAAGTGTCAAGAATTTTGATAATTTTTGAGTTGTGGGCAGAGTTTCATGGCCAATTGCACGATATACTGGTAGAACAGGGTGAAGTTATTTCTGAACAAGGAAGTGGCAATTGGGGGGCAAGGAACCGTAAGACTGATGCTCGCCCCGTAACGCTGCTCCGGGGGCTTCAATAACTGCTGTCCGGCTTGAAATGGGCTCGAAACCCCACAGCCTCTCAACACAACGTACATGGTGCCAGACTCAAAACATATAACACCCGGAGGTCACAGTAACAGATCAAACAAGACCATAGACGGCAACTTCCATCAACGCCTTCAGAAATGCATCAATGAAAACGAACACCAAATAATTAATGTTGTTTTCCACACTTGTTTGTGTCAAATGCTGTTTCAATATGAACACATTGACATCAATAAAATTTGTATGGAGCTACCATTTATTATTTTGAGTTTTTCAAAAACATATGTCCTTTCTGCCCCACCCTATAATAATAATAATAATGATAATACATCACATTTATATACATAACAATGATGTGACAATATTGCCAAGTCAAGGGTGTACATATTTATGGAAAATAGGTGCACGCCGTTATATTGTCGACAATCGTTTTACAGCATTGTATTTCACAGAAACACCACAAGCAATTATTAGATATACAGTATTTATCATTAACAACATGACTTCAAGCAAGTAGTTACACAAGATACATATCGTGCATGACCTCAACGTATCTGGACAGCACAGCTCAGCATTCTTTTACTTGTTTTTTATTTATATTATTCCAGAGAATGACAACCTTCCAAAAGTGGTGTTAGGAGAAACATAATGTAGGAAGAGACGAAGGAAATACTGTATATAGGCTGCTGAACACCTGAAGTTCATTTAAGGCCCCAGCCCCATCACAATTACTTGTTCAAGTGTGACGTTATAGTCATGCAGTTTTAAAATTGTACACTTTTTTTCTTTTTTTTTAAACGTGTGGTAGTAGCGATCGTAAGAATCTTGAAATATCAGGTGCAAATCTTACACCTATGCCTTTGTTATTTCTCAGTCAATTTAAGACTTGAATGTTTTAGTGTTTTTACTGTATGCCTTCATATTCACAGCGGTAAATATCCCTGAACAGATTTTTCTTCAACTTCAGAGGTCACTAAAGAAACATCTTACCAGCATACTCTGGGTCCACATGAGGAGGATAAAACCGAAAGTTGATGAAGAAGGGGATTGGCATTCCATATTTGAACCACTCCACCACGTACGGCTGGCCGTTCAAAGGGTGGGACACATCGCATCCCAGTATGATGTTCTCCCCTGCACGTGCTGTCACAAACTGTGGCTCCTCTCGCACTCCGTGGGTACCTGCAGCAACAGCAAGGAGAGGTCACTGTCGACTTGCTAACAAAAGGTAATATAAACGTTATACTTTTAATTACCACATATTTTTTTATAATTATGACAGTGTACAAAGTACAATGAGCAAACCAACCTGCATTTATTGTCAGAAGACAAATTACTTTCCGTGACACATATGGTATTTACCACTTCGTTCACTGACACCTATGATTAACAAGCATGCCATACGTCTAGCTACAGCATAATAATTTAAGTCAGTCTTTGAGGTTGTATTCCTTGCCTGCTTTTGGATAACCTATTTGCTGACCTAAATCAATCTAAAAATCTCACAAAGGTCTGACAAAAGAATTCCAAAAGTCTATCAGAGAAGCTGCACCTGTATCGGAGGACAGAGTAAACAGAGATATAGTAGTAGGTTTATTAAGAGTTGTGCTCTTTGAGTGATCGTTTGTACCTGATAAACACATATGCCAAGCTTTGAGTTCCATCAGTCAGGTTTGCAAAACCTGCCAGTGATAAATCAAGGAGCCAAGTTTGAGGCCGGGGGAGAGAAGGATTAAAAACATTTGAATGTGATCAATCAAGGCAGAATCTTTTCATCTTGCCTCGCTTTTGTCATTTTTCATCTTATTTGAAAGAATGTATGCGAACAAAGCAGGAATTATAATGAATGTACTTGATACTGAAGAATATCTTTTTTCTTTTACATTCTAAATGCTTTTTCAACAGAAAGAAAATGAGATTGTATGTCCAGTGAAGGGCTCACATGATCCTCTGTTAATTACTTGGTAGCTTGGCTTTATGGGTGTTAACCTGGTGCGCCAGCATTTTATCCGTCAATATGACTATTTAGTACTCAGTGCCTCTCTCTCTGTGGCCATCAATATAGGCAAGCAATAGGGACTTCCACAAACACGACTTTGGAGTCGTCCTAATTTTTGCTGAGATCTGATTGGCTCAGGCCCATCGCAGCATTTTGGTGCACTGTGCGTGCTTTTAGTCTATTTAAATGCCCAACCATTTTCTGTTTTAAAAAATCCCACCGCATTTCTTTATATCCCAGGAAATCATTGAATTGACGAAAAGGAAAAGTCTCATGTTAGCCAGTAGAACCAGATAGCTGTGTGTGCGCTATTCCCAGTGGTGTACAACACACACACTATTTCAAGCTTCACTATGTGTTGATTGGCTGCTGGTGACATCATCTGAGATTGCACACCAGCAGGGCCCTTGGTGCTATGACTTTACTGCTGATGATGAAAGAGGGAGCGAGAGAACAGAGAATCGAGATGTGAACCAGAGCAGATTATCGTTTGGCACCCCCTCACCATCCCAGGATTTAGTTCATTTAAAATCAAAGACCCAAGGGAATAGGCAGTTGTAAGGTTAGCCCCTAAGATACGCAGTCTACCCTAGCCTCATAAAACAGAAAACCACCATCATGTTAATATGTAATTACATTTTGATAATGCAGGCAATGATCCAAGTACGCATAGCCTTAAAAAAATAAATAAAATAAAAATACAAATTCACAGGATATCATTTTGGATTTTACCAACATTTTCAGGAAAAATATGCCTCTCAAGTATCAAAACTTTAACTTTAGAAACACTATCAACTTTTTTTTTCAGTCTATGGATTTTTCCATCCAGCCATCCATTTTCTGAGGCGCTTCTCCTCACTCGGGTCGCAGGCGTGCTGGAGCCTATTCGAGCTAACAACGGGCAGGAGACGGGGTACACCCTGAACCGGTTGCCAGCCAATCGCAGGGCACATACAAACAAACAACCATTCACACTCACATTCACACCTACGGGCAATTTAGAGTCGTCAATTAACCTAGCACGCATGTTTTTTGGGATGTGGGAAGAAACCGGAGTCCCCGGAGAAAACCCACACAGACACGGGGAGAAAATGCAAACTCCACACAGGCGGGGCCGGGGATTGAATCCCGGTCCTCAGAACGGTGAGGCAGACGCTCTAACCAGTCGGCCATAGTGCCGCCTCTATGCATTTTTCTTTCTAGGCAGGGAAGGAGCCCGAGCTGTGAAGTTCAGACTAGATATCGTCGGGCTCGCCTCCACACACAGCTTGGGCTCTGGTACCAGTCCTCTTGAGAGAGGTTGGACTCTTTTCCACTCTGGAGTTGCCCACGGTGAGAGGCGCCGAGCAGATGTGGGTATACTTATTGCCCCCGATGTGGGTATACTTATTGCCCCCGGCTCTGCATCTGTACGTTGGGGTTCACCCGGGTGGATAAGAGGGTAGCCTACCTCCGCCTTTGGGTGGGGGGACGCGTCCTGACTGTTGTTTGTGCCTATGCACCAAACAGCAGTTCAGATTACCCACCCTTTTTGGAGTCCTTAGAAGGGGTGCTAGAGAGCGCTCCCGCTGGGGACTCTACCTGGTGTTGAGTTGGCTCCGATGGTGGGGGAAGATGCCAGTCAGACGTGTCAGGTCCAAACGTATTGTGAGGTTCTGCTGGGAACGTCTGGCAGAATCCCTTGTCAGAAGGAGTTTCAACTCCCACCTCCGGCAGAACTTCACCCACGTCTCGGAGGAGGCGGGGGACATTGAGTCCGAATGGACCATGTTCCATGCTTCTATTGCCGAGGCGGCCGATCGGAGCAGATGGGGCGCTGCTGACCTCAACTCGGGACGTTGTGAATCGGTGGGGAGAATACTTCGAAGACCTCCTCAATTTCACCGACACGACTTCCCATGAGGAACCAGAGTCTGAGACAGAATTTCAAGGCGCAGTGTGAAGCGGCTCGGATGAGAATCAGGACCTCTAAATCTGAGACCATGGTCCTTAGTCGGAAAAGGGTGGAGTGCCCTCTTCAGGTCGGGGATGAGATACTTCCCCAAGTGGAGGAGTTCAAATATCTTGGGGTCTGGTTCACGAGTGAGGGAAGAATGGAACGGGAGATCGACAGACGGATCGGTACAGCGTCTGCAGTGATGCAGACTTTTTATCGGTCTGTTGTGGTGAAGAAGGAGCTAAGCCGAAAGGCGAAGCTCTCAATTTACAGAGGGGTCCGCCCTCCCACCAACCTTCCCCCCCTTCTCTCACGTCTCTCTCCGCCCCGCCGCCACCCCTCGGCAGTCTGCCCCAACATCCCACCCGCGCGCGGGGTTTCCGGGGCCAGGCGGGCCGCGGCGGCGACTCTGGACGCGCGCTGGGCCCCCTAGTGGGGGGGACGGAGGGCCGTGGTCTCCTCCTCCCGGCCCCGTTGTTGAGTCTTTGAAAAGTGTTTTCAGTCAAGGTCTGCCAGATTTCACTGATTATCTTAGGTGTTTGTCTTGTGTGACGTAAAATAAGATTTTGTGTTTCCCTGCCACACAGTACACAAACAGTAATGAGGAATCCAGGTGGAAATAATAATACCACTCTGTAGTAATCTCAACAATTTGACCCAATTAGCTCCTCATTCTAACATTCTGTTCTATTGTACCGATGTTGCCGCTGACAGTACTTTTAATGTCATTGCGTTGGCTCGTTGCCCACAACAATTTACCCCACAGGCCCCTCTGTCTGCTGTCCTCAAAAGCGCTACAAATAATTGATAGAATTTATAGTAAATATACAAATAGATTAGAATAAATAAATAAATGTATAAATAGAATGTAAATACATAAATAAATTATAAATAGCGGCACGGTGGCCGACTGGTTTGAGCGTCAGCCTCACAGTTCTGAGGACCCGGGTTCAATCCCCGGGCCCGCCTGTGTGGAGTTTGCATGTTCTCCCCGTGCCTGCGTGGGTTTTCTCCGGGTACTCCGGTTTCCTCCCACATCCCAAAATCATGCCTGAATTGGAGACTCTAAATTGCCCGTAGGCATGACTGTGAGTGCAAATGGTTGTTTGTTCCTATGTGCCCTGCGATTGGCTGGCAACCAGTTCAGGGTGTACCCCGCCTCCTGCCCGATGACAGCTGGGATAGGCTCCAGCACGCCCGCGACCCTAGTGAGGAGAAGCGGCTCAGAAAATGGATGGATGGATGGATGAAATTCTAAATATAAATTGAGAGATTAAAGACCAGTAAAGACTTCAGACGTGACGCCGCCATGTGCTTTACAGAGACTTGGCTTTGTGAGGCTGTCCCCTGATGGCGCCGTCATGCTTCCCGGCTTCCATCAGCGGGCAGACCGCAACATGGAATCATCGGGGAAGACAAAAGGCGGCGGGATATGCTTCTATATAAATGAAAAATGGTGTACGGACATCATGGAGCTCGCATTTGAAGTCGCTGTTTTGAACTGTAAGCCATTCTACTCGCCTCGTGAGTTCACATCATTCATACTCGCCGGTATTTAGATTCCGCCTCAAGCTAACACGAACGCCGCACTGCTAACGCTCGCTGAACAAGTAAATGAAATTGAAAAAAAAAACCACCCGGACTCACCCCTCATTATTCTCGGGGACTTTCAAAGCTCAACTCAACCACGACCTCCCTAAATACAAGCAGCACATCAACTGTCCTACCAGGGAAAATGACATTTTAGACCACTGCTATACTACACGAAATAACGCATATCGTGCCATACCTCCTGCAGCCCTGGGCTCATCTGATCACTGCTTAATTCACGTAATACCAACATACAGACAAGAACTTAAATGCGCGAAGCCTACAGGGAAAACAGTGAAAAAGTGGACCAATGAAGTAAAGATAGAACTTCAAAGCTGTTTAGACTGCACAGACTGGAGTATCTTTGAAAATTCAGCTGGCAGCCTGGATGAATATACGGACACGGTCACATCCTATATTAGTTTCTGTGAAGATGTGTGTGTACCAACAAAGTCATTTCGCACATTCAATAACAACAAGCCGTGGTTCACTGCCAAACTTAAGCAACTTCGCCAAGCTAAGGAGGACGCATATCGAAGCGGTGACAGGGCCCTGTATAATCGCACTAGAAACCAGCTGACAAAATTAATTAACATTGCAAAGAGAAACTATGCAGCAAAGTTGGAAAAACAGTTTACCCCTAACGACTCTAAATCAGTCTGGCATGCATTACAATCACTAACCAATTACAAGCGACGATCCCCCCAAGCTGAGAACAATAGTAGACTAGCCGACAACTTCTACTGCAGATTTGAAAAGGACACTTTCAGGGACCTACGCGAGGATCCTGTTCGTGGACTTCAGCTCTGCATTCAACACCATCATCCCTGAACTCCTTTCCTCCAAGCTTCTCCAGCTCAGCGTCTCGCCTGCCATCTGCCAGTGGATTTTCAGCATTCTGGACAGGACACAGGTGAGGCTGGGGGAGGCCACCTTATCCACACGCAGCATCAGCACCGGGGCGCCCCAAGGTTGTGTCCTCTCTCCGCTGCTCTTCTCTCTCTACACGAACGTCTGCACCTCAACGCACCTAGCTGTCAAACCAATCAGGTACCAGTTTCGAAGAAGCCACAGGGCTACTTGTGCATCCGCGCATGTATTTTAAGTACTAGTAACTGTTACTCCTTATTTTGGAAGCTCTGATTGTTGTCGATTGAATGAAGACGCATTGTCAAAGAACTTGTGGTTGTGTCAGCGCACATCTGGCTGCAAAAAGAAAGTGACTGGCGAGCGACAACGACTAAAAGAATGCCAACAGACCTCTTATTTGTAATAAATCACATATGGTTCTGTTATTTGTCTGGATTCTGGAGCTGGATTCTGAATTTTGGTCCACCTCCCTCCCCTATCCATAATGGCTTTGATCTTCTTACAACATGCTGACTGTTAGAATTAGGCCAGATGGCTGAGAGTGGATCAGTGAACAATTAATTCAAGAAAGCTCATGAACAAGCACTCTGAAATGAAATCATCATATGATCAATTTTTTATCATTATTATGATGAGACTCGAATCTGTGAGTAGGACAAATAGAGTATGGGTGTTTTTAAATACACTCATGTCTAGGGGCAGAGACAGGGTATACTCTCAACTAATTACCACACAATTATAAGGCATGCCTGAAAAACAATTTATGTAAACCCCAACATATGACCTGTAATATGCATGTCAGGCATTGAGGAAAGCAAGCCAATGTATAACCGTTGCTACTTGTCAACCATTCCTGCATGTCAAAGTTTTCAATAGTTTGTGCAAATGTGCAGAACACAGACTGCACCTTACTCCTGTTAAAGGCTGTTCTACAGTCATCTGAGTACCACATACAACTTTATAGGGCAGCTTCTGTCAAGTGGCAGAAGAAAATTTTAAAATAAAATATTTTTGAGAGGGGAACCAAAAACAAACAACTGATCTAATGTGATTGTATGAGTGTGCCCACCCTCGTACGTCTGGTGATGTGGTTGCATTCAGAACCAGTCTCAATTTCCTGTTTTTATGGGAGTCAGCACACACCTGCCACCAGGGTCTGAAATTAGCACCTGCCAGGCGCCAAATGCAACTAAATTAGCCGTTTGGCGAGTGAATCTCAGCGCGCTACTCAGCATGTAGCAAGCGAATGTTTGTACCCACATACACAAACATACACGCCCCAATCATAGTGCAGCGGCGCTTGTCCTGGAGCCAATAATATTGGAGCAGGGCTCGATCTAACGTGCCTGGAATCTGCGTGACAGCAGCCAATCAAAGACGTCCTTTTCCGGCCCCACTTACATTTGCAAGTTGCAGGAGTAAACAGAAACCGTGCCTACTCGGCTGGCTCACCCTGTAGCGAGAGCAAGACGCCGACTCAGCCGTCGTCGGAGTCTGCTGACAACCCCCGTCCTAGCTCCAGTGACGGAGGTCCACGAATACAAAACGCCGGTTGTGTGTCGGCATCTCCAAGGCAACATGGAGCGATGCTATTATAACTAACAGAAGTGTCAGGTATGTCTGTGCCCTCAAAAACGGACAACATTGTGTTTATTCATTTGAAGAAGTACCACCCAAGTGATTATGTGGAGAGCAAAAAAAATGTGATTGGCCCCTCCTACAGGTGGTGAGCCCATGGAAAGGGGAAACCATGTTGCCCTTTTGTGATGTCCCTGGCCGGGCCCCATGGGTGCAGGTCCGCCCACCAGGCGCTTTCCATCGGGCCCTGGCTCCTGAGGGGGGCCCCGGTAACCCACATCCAGGCATGGAAAAACATGATTCAACAGTCTTGGAGCCTTGCTTTGTCTGGTCCCTCACCGAGGACCTGTTTACCATGGGTGACTATTAGCTCCTAGGATTATTGGGACACACAAACCCCTCCAGCACGATAAGGTGATGACAGAAAGAAGTAAATGTGGCAACAATCTCCTCTCTTCTTCATTCAGTATGTCTTGGGCTATGGGGTGGAGTGGAAAGACAGAACAAGACATAGCTTACCATAAAAAAAAAAAAAAACATCCAAGCCTGGCTACTTTTTTTTTTTAAAACACACTTGCACTCTCCCAGACGGAGAAAATGTTATTATTCAATGGAACGTTAACTTTTTGGTCATAAATAAAGATATTTTTGGCATGTTTGGTGCAAACACAACACTGCAACAGTGCTCATCACCAAAAGAACAACATATCTACAGTCATTTTAGAGGGTGCTGAATCCCCCTAAATATGAATCCTACCTCTAAAATGAGAGAGATGAAAACAAAATGTTTAAACTGGATGTACTTTTTAACAACCTAGAAAAGTGTAAAACCATACAGTACTTGGTTGAAATGTTTAAACTGGATGTACTTTTTAACAACCTAGAAAAGTGTAAAACGATACAGTACTTGGTTGAAACATAATTATTTTAACACCAAAGATACAGCACACATTATTCTAGTGCGTCTACGCGAACCCGCCATGAACCAGGATGTGGCACATTTCTTAACGTAAGCCACTCAATACCAACAGTATCATATGATTACCTGGAAGCCTGTCACGATTTTTAACAATTTCTTAAGACAATATATTTTCACCAAAACTATCACGATAAACGATGCGGCACGGTGGCCGACTGGTTAGAGCGTCAGCCTCACAGTTCTGAGGTGCGGGGTTCAATCCCCGTCCCCGCCTGTGTGGAGTTTGCATGTTCTCCCCGTGCCTGCGTGGGTTTTCTCCGGGCACTCCGGTTTCTTCCCACATCCCAAAAACATGCATTAATTGGAGACTCTAAATTGCCCGTAGGCATGACTGTGAGTGCGAATGGTTGTTGGTTTCTATGTGCCCTGCGATTGGCTGGCAACCAGTTCAGGGTGTACCCCGCCTCCTGCCCGATGACAGCTGGGATAGGCTCCAGCACGCCCGCGACCCTAGTGAGGAGAAGCGGCTCAGAAAATGGATGGATGGACTATCACGATATTGATATTTTTAAATGCCTCTGAAATCATGAAAAATAATGCCTGTCATTTTTTATTTAATTTTATCTTCTGCTTTTAAATCATTATTGTTGTTATTATTGTAATTCCTTTTCTTGTTTCTCTATTAAATTATTTTTCTTTACCCTGTGATATGGATACCCCTGGGTCTTAAATAAAGACTAAAGAGCTGCAGGACTTGCCTGGTTTATAGGGAGCCTTCTATTCAGATTATAATCGGTTTAGAAGCCCAACGCGAATGAAAATGCTCTATATAAAATATCTCAATCGAAATAAATGGAAATGGAATTTCATTGGGTTTCACAGGGGTCAAATATTGGGACAACTGGGACAAGATCTGAGGGGGACCACTTCCCCCGGAGTCGTTGCCATGGAGGATTTGGCTCTCACCGACCGTGCCAAGTCTTGAGGCAGAAGGTGTTACGCTGCAGCGCCTTTTCTCTTTAAATTGACTCTTATACCATCTTAATGAATATTGTACAGCATCTTGCCATCGTAATGAACATTGTACAGCACCAGACTATGTGATAAATGTTGCCCACTCAACATCCATTGCAGCCTGGTCATTCTGGAAGGGGGACACCTCCCCACCCCCATCTTAAGTCCCTTCTCAAGGTTTTTTTTTTTTCCCCCCCAAATGGGGTTTTGAGTTTTTCCTTGCCCAATTGGGGGGTTTAGATTTGGGGATGTTGTCAATCATTGCCAACTGTGGGCCTGTGAAGCCCTTTGAGACTTTTTTTTTGTGATTAAGGGCTATACAAATAAACTGTTTTCGTGGCAAATAAAAAAATAAAATAAAATACAGGCCTTGGTTCCACCCAGTTTCCAACTGCTGACCTGTCACATGTGAGGCAAACATGGACACAATGGAAGCTGTTGTGTTTGTTCAGCCTTTAAGTTGTTTCCACCCAGTCTCAAAGTGGGGACCTTTTGTATGTTTAGTGAACGTGATAACCATTATGCTGTTAAAAATGCTGCTGCAGGGGTGTCTGTTACCAGGAACTACACAACATCAAACCAGGGACAACACGTGAGGCGAACGCAATAACCACTACACTGTGGAAACTGTTCCATCCCGTCAGCCTTTTAACGGGCCATGCAAACCATATTCAACAGGTCGCTGACAAGAGAGAGACAAAAAGTAAGTTATTTCCACTCAGTCTCAAAACAGGGACCTTTCGCGTGTTATGTGAGCGTGATACTATGGAAACTGCTGCTGCAGCAGGGTCTGTAACCGGGAACTAGAAAACATCTGGCTACCTGGCATTGCAAGAATAAGGTGAAGAGTATCTCAGCCTCTTGCACGGATGACCAGGGTTTGATTCTCCAACGGGGAGGAGGCTGTTTATGAGCTTCATCTTTTGGTGGTACTCGTTTTCATGGCAAAAAAAATAAATAAAATTACAGGCCCCTTTCCACCCGGTTATCAAACGCTGAACTTTCACACGTGAGACGAACGCGATAACTACTACAATATCGAAACTGTTCCATTGCTTTAGTCTTTTAACAGACTCGGCAAACCATGAACAGCTCAACAGACGAGAAATCATGCTTCCACCCGGTCTCAAAAAAGGAAACATTCACACGTTAGGCAAGCGTTAACGACTATAATATGTAAACTGCTGCTGCTGAGGTGTCTGTTACCAGGATGAGCTAAATGTCTGCTAGCTGACATTGCCACTGTATTCAGGCGCAGTGATAATTCCTCCCCGGTAGGTCAAGGAGCTTGAAACCAGTTTTTGTATGCATGGTGGAAAGTTTCATCGCATGTTAAACGAAAAACCAAATTTCAGGTACCTGACAGGGAGGCGGTTTATATGAGCTTCAAGTTTTGGTGGAGCCATTATTCTTGGCAAATAAAAACAAAGACAGGCCTTGTTTCCACACCAGCAACATTTCACGTGAGGCAAACGTCATAACTATTATACTATGGAAACTGATGAGTTGCTTCAGCCTTTTAACGGGCCTGACAAACCACATACAACAGCTCACTGACAAGCAAGAGATGAAAAAGATGTTCACACCTAGTCTCAAACAAGGAACCTTTCCCATGTTTGGCAAACATGATGACAACTATAATATGGAAACTGCTGCTGCAGGGGTGTCTCTTACTAGTATCAGCACAATAACAAGGGACATTTATCCATGTCATCTCAATCGCATTGCACGTGTATTGTGACAATTAAAAGGCCTATTTAGGGGTGGGAATCGAAAACCGGTTCTGACTTAAAACCGGGTCCAATTTACAGATTTCATTGGAATTGTTCAACTCCAACAATGCCGATTCTCCTTTCATTTCCCAGCATAACATCATTGTGCGCGGTGTCGGCCGCCACGTACCTATTGACGCTGGCCAGCAGTACAAATTTCTAAGTCACCAAAAGATTTCACCCACTGAAAATGGCCCAAAAGCGCATTTCCGGAACAAAATACTATTATCATTGAAATATGCTGGCTGAGACAGGATGTTATGACGACAAAAGGAAAAACCGCGACACCGCTTGACAGGAAACGGGTGTTGGCCTCAAGTTCATAGTCAAAGCTAATGCTGGCAGCGGGACCACGGAATGGGAGCGAAGAACAAGGGCAGCGACACAAAGTGAAGTTTCATTGCCAGATTATTATGTCGAATCATTCACAAACAATAACTATGTGCTAACCAGAGCTTTATTCATCATGAAAGTAAGAAACCGCACACAAACACATGAAACTTTACGGCACTATGTTGTTGTCGTTATGTCGTAACACTTGTCGGACTACTCCACTCAATGTGGAGGAGCAGCGGCACTACTCTGAGCCCCTCCCGGATGACCGAGCTTCACACCCTATCTCTAAGGAAGAGCCCGGACACCCTGCGGAGGAAACTCATTTTGGCCGCTTGTATTCGGCATCTTGTTCTTTCTGTTATGACCCACAGTTCGTGACCATAGGTGAGGGTAGGAACATAGATCGACCAATAAATTGAGAGCTTAGCTCTTTCTTCACCACAATGGACCCATACAAAGTCTGCGTCACTGCAGACGCTGCACCGATCTGCCTGTCGATCTCCCGTTCCATTCTTCCATCACTCGTGAACAAGACCCCAAGCTACTCGAACTCCTCCAATTGGGGCAAGATCTCATCCCGACCCAGAGAGGACACTCCACCCTTTTCCGACTGAGGACCATGCTCTCAGATTTGGAGATCTGCTTTTCATCCCAACCGCTTCACACTTGGGTGCGAACCACTCCAGTGAGAGTTGGAGGTCACGGCATGATGAAGCCAACAGAACCACATCATCTGCAAAAAACAGAGATGCAACACTGAGGCCACCAAACCAGGCCCCCTCTATTTTCAGCTACATCTAGAAATTCTGTGCATAAAAGTTATGAACAGAATCGGTGACAAAAGGCAGCTTTGGTGGAGTCCAACTTACTGCCGGCAATGCGTACCAAACTCTGACACCGGTCGTACAGGGACCGAACAGCCCCTATCAGAAGGTTCGGTACCCCATACTCCTGAAGCACCCCCCACAGGACTCCCGGAGGGACATGGTCTAATGCCTTCACCAAGTCCACTAAACTCATGTACACTGGTGGGGCGAACTCCCATGCACCCTCGAGGACCGACCAAGGGTGTAGAACTGGTCCACTGTTCCATGGCCAGGACGAAAACCACACTGCTGCTCCTGAATCTGAGATTCGACTTCCTGATGGACCCTCCTTTCCAGCACCCCTGAATGGACCTTACCAGGGAGGCTGAGGAGTGTGATTCCCCCTGTAGTTCCTAAAAAGGGGAACACCACCCCAGTCTGCCAATCCAGAGGCACAGTCCCCGATGTCCATGCGATGTTGCAGAGCCGTGTCAACTAGGACAGCCCAGAGCCTTTAGGAACTCCGGGCAGATTTAAGCCACCTTGCTACTGAGAAGGTTTTTAATCACCTCGATGACCCTCACAGCTGGTGCCCACCAACGGCTTTAGGGTTTGCTGCCACGACAGGCACCGACCACCTTACGGCAACAGCTCTGGTCGGCCGCCTCAGGAATGGAGGCTCGAAATATGGTCCACTCGGACTCAATGTCCCCCGCCTCCCCCTGAACCTGGGTGAAATTCTGGCGGAGGTGGGAGTTGAAACTCCTTCTGACAGGGGATTCTGACAGACATTCCCAGCAGACCTTCACAATACGTTTGGGCCTGCCAGGTCAGACCGGCATCTTATCCCACCATCAGAGCCAACAAACCACCAGGTGGCGATCAGTTGACAGCTCGGCCCCGCTCCTCACCCAAGTGTCCAAGACGTGGACACAAATCCGATGACACAACCACAAAGTCGGTCATCAAACTGCGGCCGAGGGTGTCCTGGTTTCAAGTACACATGTGGACACCCTTATGCTTGAACATGGTGTTCGTTAAAGACAATCCATCATGAGCACAGAAGTCCAATAACAGAACACCACTCGGGTTATGATCAGGGGGGCCGTTCCTCCCAATCACGCCCTTCCTGGTCTCACTGTCATTGCCCACGTGAGCATCAAAGTCCCCCAGCGGAACGATGGAGTCCCCAGCGGCAGCGGTCTCCAGCACCCCCTCCAAATACTCCAAAAAGGGTGGGTACTCTGAACTGCTGTTTGGTGCATTTGGTTGACCTCACACACCAGCACGGACTCCTCGGCCAGAGAGTTGACGTTCCACATCCCTAGAGCCGGCTTCTGTAGCCGGGGATCAGCTCACTCACACTGCACCCAACTCCTATGTCCCCTCCCACAGGTGGTGAGCCAATGGGAAGTATATATGTATTTGCGGTTCCGGCGTCTGTGGGGGCGGGACTTTCTTTACTCCTTCCCGATATCAAGGGGGGACCACTGGATTGACCTCCCGTAGAGTATTGATGGTGTGATGGTGGACTCGCCCATGTTCTGTGGGTGCTGGGGCGGTGCCAGCTGACACCCACCTTGGTTCCCCGCTCAGGCTACTGGTGGGGGGAGGTGGAGCCCCCCTGTCACTCCTTGGGCCTGCTTCCTCCTCTTCTCTCCGTTCCTTAACCCCTCCCCCACCCCAATCCCGCATCTCGATCGATTGGGTGGGGTCCTCTGCCACCGGGCTGAAGGCTCAGCAATTACAGGACACTTCTGTCAGTCATTATGCATGCGAAACTGTGTAATTGCATTTGCATGTGTCCGCACGCACACACCCCTGGGACTTTTCCACTGGGTGTGGGACCACTCATTTATTGCGACAAATAAGTCATGAATATGCGAATTGCTTTGGTATCCCCTCACTCACACTCTCGTCCAATAGACATTTATAATTTACATACCCAGTCCCACCACACTTCCGTTGTACAGCCGGGTTTACGACCTTTGTCCTGCATGCTTCTTCTCCTGTCCTTCCCTCACAGGGTGTAGCACTACTGCCCCATACAACACTGATATCTCATGTGTCATTGTTCTAGATATATAACGATTTACTTTTCTCATTTTGTTTACAGTTAGTGCTTTGTCTTTTGTCTTCTTTTCTCACTCCCCTCTAGAAACTTTGTTCTGTTAGACTGATCGACTGTTTCTCAATAAATATCCATTATAATACTAAGAAACCACAGCGGCAGCTTAGAAACTCCACTGTGAAACAGTAAAACTGTTACGGCATAAAAGGGATACAGATGCTGCATTCTGCTTGACCTAACAGCCGAACAGAAAAAAAAAAAAAGTGAGTTTGGTGAGGTAGACAATGGATATCTCACAATAAGTCCTGAGGATAAGATCGACTAATGCAATATACTAACCCACCACACAACTGCAGACTCTAAAATGTTGATGAATTATTCCCACAACAATAGAAACTGGTGTCATTGACTTTCTTGTGCACTAATACACGTGGTCAATGTGGGTGTGCTGTTTGATTAAAGCCATTGTGGCCAAGTGAGTAGAGACAAGGAAGGGAGGGGTGATCCCACCAAGGCAGATAAAAATGTATAAAAACTAATACAACTGAAACTGAATACGGGAACTGAATACACGCCTAAAGACGTTATTTGCATACCGTAGGTGCACACGTATCAACTACTTGTCCTCTTGTTGCGCCTCCCTTGCTTGCCGTTATCAACATTTATTCACGCGAACAAACCAAAGTTTACTGTAGTTCTAGAGCATCGAGTCAAACTCAAGGCCCGGGGGCCAGATGCGCCCCACCACATCTGGGCCCATCACAGCGAAATCAAATCATGCTCGTCAACTTCCGTGATTTTTGCTAAACATAATAATGAACAATAATGTTGAGATATTGCATTTTTCTGGTACCAAACCCTTCTCCTACAGTAACTTAAAAAAATACTTGAACAATCTATTATCCTTGTCTTCTGATTTCAAAACTAGTTATTCCTCAATATGTTGTGTAATGGTAATAATATGATTTGGTGATTAAACATTTATATGGGTTCACTGTTCTTACTGCCCTCTGAGGGAAATCATAACTATAATGCGGCACGAGACAAAAATTAGTTTCACACCCCTGTTCTAGAGCATGATTCAACTGAACGCCTGCATGTTTACGTGCAAATGTTAGTGCTAGCAGTAGCTGGCTACATTAAGTTATGCTGCCTGCTTGTTAGCTGTATTAAAATTACGTGAACATACCTCAACCTCTCCTTAAATGGACAGCCCAAAAGTAATCTCCCGAGCACCTGGTGACGACACCACGTTTTTCCCCCCTCTGTATGTTCATTTTTACAAGCACATTGCCCAAATCCATTTTTGTTGTTGTCGCCATGGTCACGGTCATATCAAGTTGCAATGTTTTCTGGTCCCGCCTCCCGATAGTGTTTGATTTGACAAGATATAGCCCAGAGATCGTAAAAGACGGAATTAAGGTGATATCGTAATAAATGTCGTGTAGTGTTACCAGTGGCTGACCGAGACAGAGCAAGATTTTATGGCAGTAGTCTGACACAGTGCCATCGTTTAAAGACCAAATTTGTCTTGTAGTCTGATCCAGACATAAGAGGCACGCCCCACACCGTGTATGGAATCATTCCTTTGAAATGCAAAAAAAGGGGGAGAGCCAGGGGGAGAGCCGTTATGCTGCCTGGCCGAGAAGCCATTGTCCGTCCGGCGACCACTTTAGGGTGTACCCTGCCTCTTGCACAGAGTCAGCTGGGACAGTCTCCAGCACGCCCCCGACCCTAGTGAGGATAAGCGGTAGGGAAAATGGATGGATGGATGGATTGATGGATGTGTGTAATTATTTTTGTTGCATGTTTAGTTGGAAGTAGGAGAAAGGAGGAGGCCTACAACATCACCTCTGTTCAGCCATGGTATTCCACCTTTATATGGCCTCTCACCCCTCTTTCAAACCATCTCTTCCTTGTCCAGAATATACAAATTTTTTTCATCCTCAAAAGAGTGCTGTTTCTCTTGGAGGTGCAGGTAGACAGCTGAGTATTGACCTGAGGATTTTGCCCGTCTGTGTTGTGCCATGTGTCTGCTTAGTAGTTGCTTTGTTTCTCCAATGTATCTCTGCATTCCTCACTGCACTTTGACTGCATACACCAAATTGCTTTTCTGCGTGTGTGTTGTCCGGTCTTTGGGGTGAGAAAGAAACTCAATAATTCTCCCTCCAACAAACAGTGCAGCCTCCTTTACCGTGAGGTCACTCCAGGACCACTTTACAACTGAATGGAATATCAGGGAGGGAGTTTCCGCCCAATGACTCGGGTGGCCGCGATTGGCTAGCAACTAGTCCAGGGTGTACCCCGCCTCTCGCCCAGAGTCAGCTGGGATAGGCTCCAGCATGCCCACAAATCTAATGAGGATAAGGGGTACGGAAAATGGATGGATGAAGGGCTCTGGACTCAGTATAGGCAGATACTTAAAATCAAAGATTCGGACTCGGGTGCGAAAAAATGTGATCGGAGCATCCCTAAAAGAAACTCAACAAATCTGCTTCCAACAAACATCACGGCCTCCTTGACCGTGAGGTAACTCCACGACCACTTTACAACTGAATGGATTATTAATGAGGGAGTTTCCACCCAACCCAACCCAACAGCCTCTCGGTCAGGCATTCCAAATGCAATAAAAAGGGGGAGAGCCATGCCTCACATCACCTATGAATGTTTTCATAGGTGGTGTGAGGCATGGCTCCAAGTTAGAGCATAAATACTAGCTAGTGCGTTCTAACTAAGCCTTGTTGCATGAACTGATGAAGCCTGCTGGGATGAGAGGCGAAATGTCTTCGAAGACAAACACAAAAGTCTTGTTCCCGAAATAGTCAAAATGTGGTTGCATTCCTCAAAGGTTGAAGGCGAAAATGCAAATAGCCACAATTAATAATTTAAATGTTAACAAACATTTAGCAAAGGTGCATCACATTTTCAACTGCCTAACCCACGTGTCAAACTCAAGGCCCGTGTCCACATCCGGCCCGTCACATCATTTTGTGGCCAACGAAAGCAAATCATTTGCATCAAATTCTATGATTCTTGCTGAAATCTGTACCAAAATGTTAAATCGTCATATTAAAAATGAGATACATTGAGATATTGGAAGCATTTATTTTTTTTTTTTTTACCAAACCGAACAATAGTTGAACAAACTGTTATCCCTGACTTCTGATTTTAAATACCCGTATTTTGGCTATTTAGACCTCTATAGAGGGACTCTCTAACATGGACTTAGTATAAAAGTGTCAATTTCATTTATTTTTTTTAAATAACCTTGGTTGTGTTACAAAAGTGTCCAGAAAAGGCCGCTCCGACAGCTACTTCTGTTTGACCCAGTTTTGTATCTGCTTTGTCCATATTTGGCTAAGACCGACCCCTTTCCTTTGATTGGCTGCCTCCGTGTAGAAGACCAACTTGTGAGAGCAAATGTGTTTCTTATCTTGACAGCATTGGCTCGGGAGCAGAAAAGGAAGACTGAGATCTTCGCTAGTGACATTGATAAGCTCAAGAAATTTGAATGGCCTGATTTCAGGCCTCTCGGCAGAAAAACGCCTGGAACTCAGGAATACGTGGACAATTTTAATTCATATTTCACATTTACTGAGGCACCATAGAGACAATATTACATCCCAAATACTAGAAAAAGTTGGTATGGCAAATAATGTCCCCTTAAAGGGTCTTTAATTTTCTAGCTGGTCCAAACTCGACTGAGTCATGCATTCATACCTAAAAAAAGAAAAACCACAACCAGGCAGAAAACCAGCAAGTGTTCCCTTAAAAACTCTACAAAGGGTACGAGGGTCATAGTACTCTAAAATTGCTGTGTTGAGCCATATTGTTTTTTGTTGTTGTTGTTGAGCCATATTGTTTTGCTTTCAGTTTATTCTTAATTACTGTAATTCAGGGTCAGGCAATCTTTAATGGAGCATACTACCAAGATCCTGGTAACATATACATACCGTGCTTCCCAAGGGAATGTGTGTGTGGAAGCTGACCATTGTTGTGTTGAGCATGCCCTGAGCCTCAAAAAACATCATCCGGCATATTCTTTGGTCACTTTAACCTGGCGGTAAGTAACCTCACCCAAGTCTGCAGAAGTGAAGGGGAGGGTGTTGAGGAACTTAGTTGTACCTGACAGTGGGAGTGGAGCAGTCTGGCTCCAATCCAGGGTTATCACTGGCAAAAATGGTAGTATTTGCCAGCTGCTAGCTAGGGACAGCAGAACTCAGCCAGAGGGATGCTGCAGGCCGTGGCTGGCTGGTGTCATCAGATCTGTCTGCACACTCACAGTTGCTGACTCATCCAGAGGGCACCATTGATACTGTATGTTCAGGCCCACGACAAACTGCATAACCAGTTAGAAAACCTGAAGGCGATATCTCTGTATAACAAACTCAGTTGCACGTACAGATTATTGCTTCTTTCTGTTTCCCCACCCATGGAAGATATGAGGGAAGCCGCTTATAAATGACTCCTTAAGTCATCTTTTGGCAAACGATGCTCAAGTCTATCCTCTTTGGGGAAGATGTTATATAACATTTGCTGTGTAGGCTGTCAAGCTCAGCAGTATGCAACAAATTGCTAAATAATTTTGTGTCAAAAGTTGAACAATCCGTAGTAAATAGATATTTTTAACTCATCAAACACTGCCCAAGTGCGCATCTAATCAGACATTCTGAAGCACGCATGCTATCCTAATTTCCCCCCCATCATCTCCACTCTCCACACTTGAGAATGTATAGTAGGAGGCATGGGGGAGAAAAAAATAACAGGATGATGCTGGTGCAACTTCCCTCAAACCAGGCTTTCACAACACATCTACACACTTTTTGTCTGACAAATATACAGTACATTCGTTGACCTCCAAAATTATTGGAACATTAGTTTGACTAGAGATAGGGTGAGAAGCACGGTCATCCAGGTGGGGCTCAGAGTCAAGCCGCTGCTGCTCCGCATCGAGAGGAGCCAGATGAGGTAGTTTGGGCTTCTGGTGAGGATCCTCTCTAGTGAGGTGTTCCAGGCACATCCCACCGCTGGCCTGGGAATGCCTTAGGATTCCCCGGAAGAGCTGTCTGAAGTGGCTGGGGAGGGGGAAGTCTGGGCTTCCCTGGTTCAGCTGCTGCCCCCGCGACCGACCTCGGATAAGCGGAAAAAGATGGATGGATGGATGGATGGATGGTTTGACTAGAGATGTGATAATTCTTGATTTGACTGAACACAAATTAAAAGACTTGAGACTCGTCTTGGACTTGGGAGTTAAAGAATTGATACTTGTCTAGATTGGAGACATGATGACTTAGCAGACTTGACTGTTGTTGATTTTATCCATCCATCCATTGTCTGTACTGCTTATTCTCACTCGGGTCGCGGGCGTGCTGGAGCCTATCCCAGCTATCATCGGGCACTGGTTGCCAGCCAATCACAGGGCACATACAAACAAACAACTATTCGCACTCACATTCACACCTACGGGCAATTGAGAGTTTTTCAATTAACCTAACATGCATGTTTTTGGGATGTGGGAGGAAACCAGAGTGCCTGGAGAAAACCCACGCAGGCACGGGAAGAACATGCAGATTCCACACAGGCGGTGCCGGGGATAGAACCCCGGTCTTCATAACTGTGAGGCTGACGCTCTAACCAGTCGGCCACCGTGCCGCCTTTTATTATTTTTTTAAAATCAAATTTATTTTTTATTTATCCCAAACTTAAATTATTGCCTCTGTCGCATTGGTTGTAGTAACTGGTTATTAAACGCTTGTAAAAACACCTCACTCAGTGTAGCAGATCATTTAGAAAAGAACATAAATTCTTGATAGGAAACCAATCGAGTCCAGGTGCTTTGTCACTTTTCATTCCCTTAACTGCTTGGAGAATTTCAATAACGGATAAGGGCTATTTAAGCTTTGCATTGTCTCCAACACTAATTGGAGGGAACTCTATATCTAAAACATATTTCTCAAGGAAAACATCTGTGCAGAGATAAAGACCACAAAGCTTTCTTGGGTATCTAGACAACTTATTATCATGAAAGGTGAGTGTCAAACACACAGAGCTCAGGCCGAAAATAACTTTTCCAGTGTAACCGCAGAACCCAAGCAAGGTTAGCAGCCTTTTACCAACAGTATAATGATAAAATCATTCCTTGAATAGGCCAGGTGGACATGGGAAACCCTGAAGTACTGTATCTACCATGCCATATGCCTCGACAAAGTTGTTGATGCATCGCGCACCAATTTAAAGATTAGACGATTCATCGACAACTAATCGATTATGATTTTTTTATAATCCATTAATTATTTAGCGGCACGGTGGACGACTGGTCCAAACGCTTCATTGGACCACGCTTCATTGGACCTTTCCCGGTTACCAAAGTCATCAATCCCACCTCTGTACAGTTAAAGTTTGCCTAGTCCCTTAGTATCCATCCCACGTTTCATGTATCTCTGCTTAAGCCTGTCTCCACCAGTGCTTTTAACCCTCATGCATCCTTGGATGTGCGGCCCCAGGGAAGGGGGTTTCAGTTCTTCGTAGACTGAGAGGCTTATGGTCCGGAGGAACTTTCCTGGATATCTCGTCAATTCATCCTGGATGACTCTTCCCACACTGGGAAGCCTAGAAGGACACCAAGGCGCGTGCGTTGAGGGGGGTGTACTGTCATGATCTGTGCCCTGTAGTTCTTCTGCGGAGCGTGGGTGGCGCTTTGTTCCTCTTTTTCCCCCTCTTTCTCCAGCACTAATCACCTCCTTGCCTGTGTACTTGGTTTTAATCAGCACTCATCACAGTCTGCACTTACAATAAACCTGTCAGTTCCAGTTTTTCTGCGCCAGAGTATTCTCGCACCACCGCAGTACACCGGCCAACTCGTCGCGCCTGCTTGTAAGAAAGATTCCCCATATTACTTGTGCCTGTACTTACTTGTTTTTATCCTCCTCCTCCTCCTCCTCCTCCAGTGCCTTCCTGTGCCTCCTGCCATGACGCCCGCCCCAACCACACTGCCTAGCTCACTCCCAAGCCTTGGAATTCTCGACCCAGCGCGACCCTCAATAAATCCCCTTCCAACTGCTTCATCCGTCTCAATCTGCTTTTGGGTCCAGTCTAACACCATTTGGTTACAAACTGTCATAGTGGATAAAAACTATGGATAAAAATCTGATATTCATCGGATCTCTGGAAATCTCGTTTCAGCTAGTGAACTTGACGTTGAAAAACAGAACAGCATCTGTTCTACCATTGTCCGTAACTACAAGTGCTTGGATTTCCAACCAGGATGCGATGGCACAATAGTGTACCATCAGAAATCATCTGGGGTGCCGTAGGAAGTTATTATTTATTATTTACAAAATTAATTTGTTTATCAATGCCACGATGTCTAGTGACAAGCAGAACATTTAATTGAATGCTCTTCCATTAGATGGAAGAACATACAATAAACCAGTATATATACCTGTTGCCACTGATACAACTGAATAATTGCTTCCTGAAAGTATATCAACTTTGTGTTTGATTAAACAGGCCCAGATTTCATGCTGAGTAAATTTGAGTGTAAATTGAGACGAGATCACTATTAAGTTAGTATTCATACTTTCTGTGACATTTTTGCTTGGTGGTGTACCATGAGATTTTTGTAATGTAAAATGGATACTTTGTAAGCATGAGTAAAAAGATTGATTCGTCACTGTATTGCAATAATTCACCCCCCTCCCCCCACTTGATTATTTGTGTATTTCTACCTCTCACTGAATCGATATTGATATTGACTGGAATTGAAACCTAAAGAATCGAAATCAAATCGAATCTTCTAAGAAAGGTTCTTAACAATGCCCAGCCTTTCTCCTCACAGCCCTCACACACCTGGATAATGCTAACTAGACTTTAAAACGATTTTATCGGCCCTATCGGTATCGGCCGCTAATTAGCATTTTATGCTGATCGGCTGATCGGCTTTAATGTCATAATTCGCCAATCCGATCAATGACGTCATTGATCGGCTCCGCAAAAGACATTTACTCCGCATCGCCATCGTGCACAGTATATTTGAATCCAAAAGCTAGTTTATTTTTAGCCTTGTCGCGTGTTTTTTGGCGTACACCTGTAAATATCTGACGGTCAATAAAGTTTTGTTTTTTTTTTAAATATGTCGGCGGTGTGGAACAGACAACACGTAATGCCCGGATCAGACTACAGGACAAATTTGCTCTTTCACGATTGCAGATACTACTGAAATAAAAGTTTGTATTCCAATACCAGCGCATTCCGTTTTTTACAATCATTGGGTTTTATCTTGCGATAAATGAGACTGGATACACGCGTTACCGTCGCGACAACAACAAGAGTGGATCGTGCCGACTATATTATGAGGGCAAAATGGGGGAAAACGTGTGGTGGTGGTCACCGGCGCTCAGGACAGGAGAGGACGTTCGTTTAAGGCTTGCTTGAGGTATGTTCACGTACTTTCAATATGATACAGCTCGCAAGGAGGCAACAAAACGTTATGTAGCCTAGTAAGCTACTGCTCGCACTGTAGCGGCGTTCTGTCGAATCATGCTCGAATGTTTCGGTGTGGGTAAAGTAATTTAATTATAAATAATGTAACTTAATTACAGTAAGTTAGCACCCATTATTTCTGTCACGTAATGTTGGTTTGACCTGAGTGATTAGAATACACGATCTGACGAGAGCAGTGATTTCCAACCTTTATGGAGCCAAGGAACATATTTTACAATTAAAAAAAAGCACACCAACAAACAAAAATGTCACAAAAAGTGGATACATTAATTACTGTATTTACACCCCCAATTCCAATGAAGTTGGGACGTTGTGTTAAACATAAATAAAAACAGAATACAATGATTTGCAAATCATGTTCGACCTATATTTAATTGACTGCACTTCAAAGACAAGATATTTAATGTTCAAACTCATAAACTTTATTGTTTTTAGCAAATAATCATTAACTTAGAATTAACTTTTAAGAATTTTATAGCTGCAACATCCAAAAAAGCTGGGACAGGGTCATGTTTACCACTGTGTTACATCACCTTTTCTTTTAACAACATTCAATAAACGTTTGGGAACTGAGGACACTAATTGTTGAAATTTTGTAGGTGGAATTCTTTCCCATTCTTGCTTGATGTACAGCTTCAGCTGTTCAACAGTCCAGGGTCTCCGTTGTCGTATTTTACGCTTCATAATGCGCCACACATTTTTAATGGGAGACAGGTCTGGACTGCAGGCAGGCCAGTCTAGTACCCACGCTCTTTTACTACGAAGCCACGCTGTTGTAACACGTAGAACGTGGGTTGGCATTTTCTTGCGGAAATAAGCAGGGGCGTCCATGAAAAAGACGTTGCTTGGATGGCAGCATATGTTTCTCCAAAACCTGTATGTACCTTTTCAGCATTAATGGTGTCTTCACAGATGTGTAAGTTACCCATGCCATTGGCATCACAGATGCTGGCTTTTGAACTTTGGGTCCATAACAGTCCGGATGGTTCTTTTCCTCTTTGGCCCGGAGGACACGACGTCCACAATTTCCAAAAACAATTTGAAATGTGGACTTGTCGGTATTGATATTCTTTACACATTGATGTCGGTTTTTGATGCAGTGCCGCCTGAGGGAGCGAAGGTCACGGGCATTCAATGTTGGTTTTTGCCTTGCCGCTTACATGCGGTGATTTCTCCATATTCTCTGAACCTTTTGATGATATTATGGATCGTAGATGATGAAATCCCTAAATTCCTTGCAATTGTACGTTCAACTATTTTCTCACACACTTGTTCAAAAAGAGGTGAACCTCGCCCCATTTTTGCTTGTGTATGACTGAGCAAGGCGGCACGGTGGACGACTGGTTAGAGCGTCAGCCTCACAGTTCTGAAGACCCAGGTTCAATCCCCGGCCCCGCCTGTGTGGAGTTTGCATGTTCTCCCCGTGCCTGCGTGGGTTTTCTCCGGGCACTCCGGTTTCCTCCCACATCCCAAAAACATGCATTAATTGAAGACTCTAAATTGCCCGTAGGTGTGACTGTGAGTGCGAATGGTTGTTTGTTTGTATGTGCCCTGCGATTGGCTGGCAACCAGTTCAGGGTGTACCCCGCCTCCTGCCCGATGATAGCTGGGATAGGCTCCAGCACGCCCGCGACCCTAGTGAGGAGAAGCGGCTCAGAAAATGGATGGATGGATGACAGAGCAATTCAGGGAAGCTCCTTTTGTACCCAATTATGGCACCCACCTGTTCCCAATTAGCCTGTTCACCTGTGGGGTATTCCAAACAGGTGTTTGATGAGCATTCCTCAACTTTCTCAGTCTTTTTTGCCACCTGTCCCAGTTAAAACATTAAATATCTTGTCTTTGTAGTGTATTCAATTAAATATAGTTTGAACCTGATTTGCAAATCATTGTATTCAATTTTTATTTATGTTTTACTCAACGTCCCAACTTCATTGGAATTGGGGTTGTACTTCCTGCCATCTAATAGAAGACCATTTATTTGTTCTGTCTGTCACTGGCATAAATAGAGGAACAAAGATACATTATTTATTGTAAATATAATTTTCACAAGGCGACACTGTGGTCAACTGGTTAGAGTGTCTGCCTCGTAGTTCTGAGGACCGGGGTTCAATCCCCGGCCCCGCCTGTGTGGAGTTTGCATGTTCTCCCCGTGCCTGCGTGGGTTTTCTCCGGGAACTCCGGTTTCCTCCCACATCCCCAAAACATGCATGAATTGGAGACTCTAAATTGCCCGTAGGTGTGAATGTGAGTGCAAATGGTTGTTTGTTTATATGAGCCCCGCGATTGGCTGGCAACCAGTTCAGGGTGTACCACGCCTCCTGCTCGATGATAGTTGGGATAGCCACCAGCACGCCCGCGACCCTAGTGAGGAGAAGCAGCTCAGAAAATGGTTGGATAGATAATTTTCATAATATAATTACGTACACAAGTATATACAGGGCGGCACGGTGGCCGACTGGTTAGAGCGTCAGCCTCACAGTTCTGAGGTGCGGGCTTCAATCCCCGTCCCCGTCTGTGTGGAGTTTGCATGTTCTCCCCGTGCCTACGTGGGTTTTCTCCGGGCACTCCGGTTTCCTCCCACATCCCAAAAACATGCATTAATTGGAGACTCTAAATTGCCCGTAGGCATGACCGTGAGTGCGAATGGTTGTTTGTTTCTGTGTGCCCTGCGATTGGCTGGCGACCAGTTCAGGGTGTACCCTGCCTCCTGCCCGATGACAGCTCGGATGGGCTCCAGCATGCCCGCGACCCTAGTGAGGAGAAGCGGCTCAGAAAATGGATGGATGGATGAAGTATATACAGTAAATGAACAGGTCATTCCTCCATCTTATGATCGGATCGGTGATCGGTTATCGTTTTTTTAAACTCGCTGATCGGCCCCAAAGATCCTGATCGTGTAAAGCCTAATGATAACACCTATGTGAGGACGTTGTTTGTGGATTTCACCTACACATTCAACATAGTTGTACCCCATAAACTGGTTACAGAGAAGAGCAACCTGGGTATCCGCAGCTCACTGTGCACCTCGATACGGGACTTCCTCAGCAACAGACCCAAGAATGCTAGGATGGGAAACAACACCTCCTCCACTCTTATCCTGAACATGTGGACACCTCAGGGGTCTGCCCTCAGTCCCCTCTTCTCCTCCTTCTTTGCACATGACTGCATTCCCATTCACACCATCGTCACTACCCTTGTAGGACTGATTAGGGACAACGACGAGTCAGCCTACAGGGAGGACGTCCAGCATCTCCCACACGTCCTCGCATGGCTCTGCTCAAACGGGAAGTCCATTTGTAAATGACGTCAAAAGACAAAATGGCTACAGCTTATCAATGAAGGACGCTGGGAATTAAAGGGATTTGGTCTCTGAAAATGTCAAACTCTTATTGCAATAACGTGGGCACGTATTGAAGGGCAGAATCAATATAATAGAATAGAAGAAATAATCCAATGAGAACATGTATTTAATACCCTGTGACATGACTACAGTGGGTCCTCAGTTTACGACAGAGTTCTGTTCCTATGGCAGTGACAGAACCCAAACTGTATGTGAGAGGGAATGTGCCAAACAAAGTCTATCACTAACCTACACAGTAGTAAAGTCTTAATTACAGTGTTAGGGAGGGAAAAAAACTTATGGGTCATAAATCGTGAAAATTACCGGACCATTCAATAAATAAAATTAAAAAACAGTAAATATGGTCATAACTGAGAATGGCCTCTTGTGCCACGTGACGACGTATTCTTACGCCCCTGTGCTGACTAGTTCATTGCGTGCCCCTCGTATCCTTCAAATGTCATGTGTTACTACCGTCATAAACCGAAAACCCCCTGTGATGTATGATATGTAGCTTTGTGTCTACTAAATGTATGATCCAGCTCCATCATTCGTTGGCTTTTCAGTCATTTTTCATGGGACAATGTCCGTATGTCACATCTCATGTCACTCAGTATGTGTTTACTGTAAATGTCCATCCATCCATCCATTTTCTGAGCCGCTTCTCCTCACTAGGGTCGCGGGGGTGCTGGAGCCTATCCCAGCTATCATCGGGCAGGAGGCGGGGTACACCCTGAACTGGTTGCCAGCCAATCGCAGGGCACATACGAACAAACAACCATTCGCACTCACAGTCATGCCTACGGGCAATTTAGAGTCTCCAATTAATGCATGTTTTTGGGATGTGGGAGGAAACCGGAGTACCCGGAGAAAACCCACGCAGGCACGGGGAGAACATGCAAACTCCACACAGGTGGGGCCAGGGATTGAACCCGGGTCCTCAGAACTGTGAGGCTGACGCTCTAACCAGTCGGCCACCGTGCCGCTACTGTAAATGTATTCATTTAATTAAATAATTTATTGATTCGGGAAGCCCATCTGCCTCACAGTTCTGAGGTCCGAGTTCAAATCCGGCCTCGCCTGTGTGGAGTTTGCAGGTTCGCCCTGTGCCTGCGTGGCTTTTCTCCGGGTACTTACTCTCCGGATTTCCTCCCACATCCCAAGAACATGCATGGTAGGTTAATTGAAGACTCTAAATTGTCCGTAGGTGTGAATGTGAATGGTTGTTTGTTTATATGTGCCCTGCAATTTGCCTGGCAACCAGTTTAGGTTTCACCTAAGCTATCTAACCCAAAAATAGCTGGGATAGGCTCCATTCATTCATTCATGTCTTCGTTGAATCCCTCCATCTCTACTTGCCACTCTTGAGAATGCAAAGTACTGTATAGCGGAAGGGTGAGTAGCTGGGACTCAACATTATGTTACTGATGCTTCACTATAGCGATCCTCCTACTGTACGGTGATGTCATTTGTAAATGAAGTTGAAAGACACTATTGCTACTTATCAATGTACGTCTACAGAGATAAGAATGTGTCTTGTGACGAAGTTCTACTCATAATTGCAACAAAGTCAGTGCATTTTGAAGCCAGATGAAGGAAAAATAAAATATGAAACTTATTGTATTGCATGTCCATTATTTAGTAGCCAATACATGACTGTTTCATTGTGAGGATAAAACATTAAAGTTGTTTATCCTTTTAATTTGAATTAGATTTGATGTATCCTGACGTGGTTTATAATGTAGTTCTACGTGTGTGCGTGTGTGTGTGTGTGTGTGTGTGTGTCCGTCATCCAGCCATCCTTTTTTTTTTATACCAATTGTCATCATTTGGGTCACAAGTAAGCAGGAGCCTATCACAGCTGACATTGGGAGAGAGGCGGCTGGACTGGTCGCCAGCCAACGGCATAGTGCATATGGACAAACAATTCACACTGACAACACTCACATTCACACCTATGAGCAATTTCAAGTCTTCAATGAACCTAAATCAAAAGTGGGAGGAAACAGGAGTACACAGAGAGAACCCATGCAAGCATAGGGAGAATATACAAACTCCACACAAGGATGGCTTCTGCTACGACATTAAGCTAGAACCTCAGAACTGTGACGCTAACAACTATGTCAAGACTATGCGATATATTAGGGCTGCAACTAACGATTAGTTCAATAATTGATTACTCTGTTGATTATTTTTTCAATTAAACGATGAATCAGGTAAAAAAAAAAAAGTTTGGGATTTTCAATTTTGGGATCTTTTTTCAATTATCATAATTGTTGTCGATTAATTTGCTGATTGAATAGTTGTTGATTAATCGATTAATTGCTGTAACTCTACTATATATACACACAGTACCTCAATATTATGTATTCATTCATTTATTTGATTGTTTGTTTCAGCTAAACCTTGAAAAAAAGGATTAAGACGAGTTGGCCAAATTATATCTTCTGGAAGTACGTCCTTGCTAAGCACACCAGGAAAGCTTACTTTTTTTTCTACGTTTATTACAGTGTTACATTACTGTGGCTATGAAAATAAACAGTAGGTAAATAATTTTGTGAAATAGTGCAAAAATTCAATTCAAGACAATGTATATGTGGCAACTAGTTCAGGGTGAACTCTGCCTCTCGCACGAAGTCACCTGGGATCGGCTCCAGTACACCCACCACCCCAGTGAGGATAAGCGGTATAAAAGACAGATCGATGAATGAAAAGAAGACGACCTATCAAGACTATTACCATGTTGAAATCGTTGCCTCTAACTTTAACAAATTACATTTACATTCTCACCACACTTTTATACTATGTTGATCCCAGAGGGAAAGTTTTTGTGGTACAATAAACAATTCTCTGTCTAGTGCAGACTGGCTGGATCACACCTGAAAGGGAGACCGCCAGTGTCTGACTTGGCCAGATTTTCAAATTCATTGGGCTCCCATAAATGTGCTGCATAAATACTGGGGTGCTTCTGAACGACAATGACAACTCACACTCGTGTCACTTTCATTTAAAAAGCTCATCTTGAGCAGACTGGGCTTGTGTCAATCGCTGTGAAAATGCAAGGTCAGAGGTCAGGGTCAAGGCCTTGAAACCATCCCACCGACACACAGCTGAACTGAACCAGGATGTTTGTCCTGTAATTTTAACATGAAGCTTGACATAAAAAATTTTTTTTTTTAAAGTTCTGGTTTCCCTGACTTAATGAGAAGCAGCAGGGTGACTATTACATCAAGCTCACACACATACACAGGAGGTAGTAGCGCTCTCAACGCACCATCCAATCATATCCCAGCACATCACCACCAGCCAGGTGCATGCTGCAACCGCTGGCTCACCTTCCACTTTTGCAGAGCCAACTCTCAAAGCACCCAAAATGCAAAATGCTCTACCTGAATTCCACTGAGTTACTGCCACGATAATGCAGTCTAACAGTGTATCAATTGTGTATGGCAGTCAGCAAACGCATTTTTTATTTATTTATTTATTTTTTTTGTACCACACACTCTCTTTGAAGATGCTCGGTCGGAGTATAATGCACTAGACAGGTCTACTCCACACAGGTGCAGCGATTAACCAACTTGTAAAGTTCGACATTTTAAATACAGAGACGACTCCAATCAAATAAATACCTGCCCTACATCAAATTCAAGCAATTCAAGGGTTAAACTATCAGCAGAAGTCGCCGGTACTTAAAAGCTAACGTGCTTCGACTCACCTTGAGCGGCTGTTCCTCGGGTGCTGATTACACTTGCTATCAAAGTGGCCACATACCAAATCATAGTACTATTCCCGAGCGGAAATGAACCTCATCGTATCTCAAAGTGCCCCTTTCGGTGAAGCTCTCATCGTCGAGTGTTCCAGAGGAGGTTGGAGGCGGCCGGTACCCTTTCTGAATTCAAACCTAGCCCTGCCTGGACACTTCTCCATCCGAGCTTTCACCTCTCTTCCCCTCGCCGCCACTCTCTCCTCTCTCTCATCCCGAGACGGATCACCTGCGCCAATGGGACCACAGCAAACCACTCTTGGAGACCGAGCAACAATCGTTAGGTCACCACGAGACCCTCCTTCGCTCGTCCCTCATTGGCGGTTGCGGGGGTAATACGATCGTTGATTGGTTCGCTGCGGTGTCAGTTTGGGTGCCGGTGTGAGGCGTTCAACTGTCTTACATCGACTCAGTTTCTGGAATGCCAACCGAACAAATTACCTCAATGACGACAAGACATTTTAAAGGTCTAATTACTAACAGTAACCGTGTGGACATGTTATAAAATATGATTATCCTGCCCGCATTAAAGACACAGTATGTATGTTCAGCAAATTACCAAGTAAAACACAAATGTAACATATCCTGTACTAGAGGCTAAGTATCCATCGTAGAACAGAACGAACGGACGAACACCTAAACATGAATTGAAGTATAAAGATTATTGTTATTTTTGTTGTTGTTGGTACGACACCTTAAAGGCTGCACATGAAGGAACCGTTTGCTCTCGAGAGATTGACACTGATCGTATGATTTCCATGAGAACGTTAATGCAACACGAGAGGAAGCGGTTTCAAGGTGGGTTGGCTTGTGGCGCCTTTGCAGCATCATCCTGCGCAATAGTATGAGCGGAAACCTCCTGTTAATCATCGCTCAGTGAAATCAATTTGTTGACATTGAGTCAAATGTTCACTTAGCATTAATAAAATGTTAAAAAATGTTTTTCACAAACACTGCTACTGACTTTGCAGCGCAGGAATATGGTAATTCTCGATGATTCATGCTGTTTGATGCACTTCAAAACTGTGCGTCAGCTATGCAACCTAGATATGTCTAAATATGGACAGCTTGAAATTCATGTGGTCGTTCCCATCAGCCTGTTTATACATCATAACCTGGTACCTCTGCTCTGCAGGTCTCCTGGAGGGGGGCTCTTGGGGCAGTTCCTGGAGGGGGGCTCTTGGGGCAGTGACCAGGAAGTGCACAAAAAAAAATGTATCAATGATCATTTGTGCGGTAGAGTCCAGTATAAGCACATTTCAGATTGATTGTGTATTTTGGAACATTTTGATTAAAAAAAAAAAAAAAAAAAAAAAAAAAAACACTGGACATGCCCTGCGATTGGCTGGCGACCAGTTCAGGGTGTAATATAATTAGAATTATGATCATTGCTGGACTGTTTTGATTGATAGCGTTGATATTTTTTGTGGTAGCTCCGCCATCAGAAATGGAAATTGAATCATGACCGAACACAAATCCAACCAACCAATACCTGTTTTTTTTTTTAACAGTTTATCCTGCTAAGGGTTTGTGAGCTGGAGCCTGTCCCAGGGTGAGGTTTGGGGGAGAGATTACGTACACTCTGGATGGTCACCAGTCAACCACATATCAGTGGTGGGAATACACAGAAAAAGCGGTAAACTGATACAATTTCCCCTCTTTACCACATTTTAACCATGTGCAAACAATGTACATGTTCAAATGTTTTTTTCTTTCCAGTGTACAAATACTTCCAACCTATACTTTACATGAACACTTTTTTCTGATTATTTTTACTTCATACATTTGAAAACATATCTGCACTCTCTTCTTTGTCAAAATAAGCGTGTTTTTTTTTCCAGCCTCCGCAGATGATGACACGTTGTAAAAACCAAGATACTGTATTCTCCATCCATAGCCTTATGTAATGTTTTGTTGTTGTCAACAACAAGAATATGATATGGCTTGCGAGAGCCCGAAAAGCACCAGCTTCTGGTGTTCAATTATTCTATGTTTAATATGAAAACAAATATTTTTCATTTTCCGAACTGCTTATCCTCACTCGGGTCGCAGGTGCGCTGGCACCTATCACAGCTGACTTTGGGCGACTCACTGGCGACCAGTTCAGGGTGTAATCCACCTTTTGCCCAAAATCAGCTGGGATAGGCTCCAGAGATCCTGAAGAGGATAAGCGGTATTGAGAAGGGATGGATGATTTTTGTCTGTATGGCTCATCCCATGGAAGAGGTACATGAATTACAAATAAAACTAAAGTATAGTTGTAGTTTATTGGTACGTAGCTTAACCAAGTACAGTATTGGGTGTGTCTAATCTCTCAAGGTTTGCGACACTGACCCCAAGCAGCAAAGCAGGCGGGAAAAGCAGGATAAATCTCTAAAAAGGGTTTATTTTCAAATTTTCAAACAAGGCCCATGGAAAACTAAATACTAAATTAAGAAAGTAACAAAGAAAAACTAGGTGGAAAACTCACCACAGCATAAAACAAAACATGAGACATGACTTTTAGTAGCACACTGCAAACGACAATGAACCGACAAGGACTAAAAGAAACCAGGGAACTAAATACTAAATACAAGCACTCCGGTTTCCTCCCACATCATAAAGACATGCATGGTAGGATCATTGAAGACTCTAAAGGTGTGAATATGTGCGCGAATGGTTGTTTGTTTACATGTGCCCTGCGATTGGCTGGCGACTAGTTCAGGGTGTAGGCTCCAGCACGCCCGTGGTATAAAAGAAACTATATATATATATTTATATAGTTTCAGAACTCAAGCAAACCATGGTGAGAAACATTATCCACAAATACAGAAAACATGGAACAGTGGCGAACCTTCCCAGGAGTGGTCGGCCTACAAAAATTACCGCAAGAGCACAGGTCACAAAGGAACCAAGCACGACATCGAAAGACTTGGATGGCTCCCTAGCCTCAATTAAGGCCAGTGTTCATGACTCCACAATAAGGAAGAGACTGGGCAAAATTGGCATTCATGGTAGAGTTCCAAGGTGAAAACCACTGCTGACCAAAAAGAACATAAAGGTGCAGCTTACATTTGCCAGGGGAAAAAAAACAAAAACTGAATGATTCCCAAGACTTTTGGGAGACTTTTTTGGACTGACGAGACGAAAGTTGAGGTTTTTGGAAAGTGTGAGTCTCATTACAACTGACGTAAATGTAACACAGCATTTCAGAAAAAGAACAAACCAACAGTCAAACATTGTGCTGTTAATGTCTGGGACTACTTTCTTACTTTAAGACCTGGATGACTTGGTGCGATCCGATTGAAAATGCTGTGGCTTTCTAATGTTCATTCCCTTAGCATTGTGCTAGTCTTTTGCTTCTTCTGTGTCTGTCTTGTATGTCTACCACCGGCTACTTTTCGTCTCTGGTTTGTAAGTACTGCAAGTAGTATAGTAAGGTGTACTATATTTACATTTGGTGATCTTAAACATTCAAGTGGGGACGCTATGCAAAATAATAAGAATTTGAGGAGTGGGCAAATATGTTTTCACGGCACTGTAGTTGTAAAAAAAGAACACCAAAGGCTTGTATTTTATTGCCGTTCAGGTACATATTTAAAGCTGAATCTTTCCTCACAGTTGTAAGCGAGCATCATAAACAAACAGCGGGGGAAAAAGTTCACTCGCGTCGACATCATCCGCCAATAAATATCACTAAAACACTTTAATGGCTGACTCAAAGTGCCTCTTTGATCAACTCAATAAAATATTTATTGTCTCTCTCTTCAGGCATCACATTTGATAGCTTTCTGGAAGTCTTTTCTTCAGTCTTATTTGTATTTTTGTCATGGCCCTGTGTTCCAAATTGTCATTTAATTAAAATTGTTCGGACCTCTTACCTTGAGTCTCTTTTTTGGGATCCGCCCTTGCGGCATTGCCGTCCGTGACAATTTTTGGCACACTGTATATTGTAACTGCATCCAAACTTCAAGTGCAATACGATGTATAACCTTCCCGGGGCACTGGACTTACCATATTTTCACGACCATAAGGCACACTTAAAAGTCTTAAATTTTCTCCAAATTGGACGGGGTGGGCGCCTTATAATGCACAGAGTTCCAAAATCTTTAAATGTTGTTGTGTGATGAGCGCTCCGCTTGACTGACTGGGAGCATTTCCTGCCGACACGCTGCTTATATAGAGGAAAGGGGAACGTGACTGAGTACAGCATGCTGACGTAAAGGGGGAAGGGTGCGCATGAAGGAGGACGCCAAAGGCACGGTAGGTATAGTAGGTATATAGCGCCGGGGTGTGCACTGTGGAAAACAACATTGGTTTGGCTAAGGACCCCCAAAAATGGCACCTACGAAGAGACACGCTTACGAAGCACAGTTTAAACTGCAAGCTATCAGTTACGCGGAGGAACATGGGCATCGAGCAGCCGCAAAAGAATTCAAGATCAACGAATCCATGGTTCGCAAGTGGAGGAAGCAGGAAAACGAGCTTCGCCAAGTCAAGAAGACAAAGCTGTGTTTCCGCGGAAACAAGGCGAGGTGGCCCGCTTTGGAAGACCAACTCGAGCAATGGATTAATGAGTAAAGAACAGCCGGGAGAAGCGTCTCTACAGTCACCATTCGACTGAGGCCAATAACGCTTGCCGAAGAAATGAAAATCGAACATTTTCAAGGAAGTCCGTCTTGGTGCTTTTGTTTTATGAAACGGCGCCATCTATCCATCCATCCACAGCGATTTCCGACGGATTACAAGGAAAAGCTGGCCATCTTCCGCTCCTTCTGCAGTAAAAAGATTGCCGACAAATACATCCAGCCCAACCACATCACCAACATGGACGAGGTGCCGCTCACTTTCGCTCACTTTCGACATCCCGGGGAACCACACTGTAGAGAAGGAGATCACCACGTTAGCGATACTCACAACGGGGAACGAGAAGTCGGCTTTTACTGTTGTGCTTGGTTGCCATGGTAATGGACAGAAACTGCCACCTATGGTGATTTTTAAGAGGAAGACGCTGCCTAGAGAAAAGTTTCCAGCCAAAGTCATCGTTAAGGCCAATCAAAAGGGCAGGATGGACGATGAGAAAATGAGAGAGTGGCTGAGTGAGGTGTACGTGAAGAGACCGGATGTTTTTTTTTCACGCGTCGCCGGCCCTGTTGATATGTGACTCCATGCGCGCCCATCTCACAGCCACTGTGAAAAACCATGTGCAACTAAGACTGGGAGGCAACGCCGGGGGAGTTATGCCACCATATGTGAATGGATTGTGGATGCCTGGGCTAAGGCATCTGCTTTGACTTTCGCGAAAGCCGGCATCAATGCTGAACAGCCCCTCAGCAACGAGACTGACTCTGACAATGACGAGAACCTGGCATTTTTGTTGGAGAACTTGGCCAGCTGTTCATTTCGGATACAGAAGATGAGGACTTTGATGGATTTCTGGATGAGGATTGATAAAAAAATAACGTGAGTACATTGTTAAACACTTCAATAAAGTACAACCAAAGTCAGTTTTGCTCCCGCTGCTTTTTTAAAAACATTGTTTTAGCGTGCATGCATGCTACCGTATGTTTTAAGCAAACGTATTTTTTACCATGCTTGCGCCCAATAATACGGTTCGCCGTATGTATGTGTGAAATACAGAAATAGACCCCGTAACTGAGACTACGCCCTATGGTCGTGAAAATACGGTACTCCAGCCTCTGATCCGTACAGGGCTTCACTTTCACACCCAAATGTGTGTGTATTTTAACAGTGGCAGGTAACGCTGCCACTCCCACTAGCCACTTTGGCAGGTTGCGTTTTTAGAGCCAAAAAGGGAGGTTATGATTCAAGACATACGATGCGCTTCTATTTTAAGCTGCGTAGCATTACAGGCTTTGTGATAGTGACGAAACATACAGAACAATTGCCGGTATATGCTATATATAGCGGCTGAAATAAGTATTTAACACGTCACAATTTTTCTCACTAAATATATTTCCAAAGCTGCTGTTGACATGAAATTTTCACCAGATGTTGGGAACAACCCAAGTAATTAATACATACAAAGAAATTAGAACAAATAAGATCATAAATTAATTACGTGTAGTAATGTGTAATGACACAAGGAAAAAGCATTGGACACATGAAGAAAGGGAGGTGCAAAAAGGCATGAAAAGCCAAGACAAGACCTAAAATCTGTCAATAATCAAACAGCAATCCAGCCCCTTGTCAGTGCAAATGAATATCAGCTGGTTCAGTCCTAACTGATGGCCTACAAAAAGGTCTCATTGCTAAGGTGTAGGTCAAGACACATCTCATGATGGGTATGAGCAGAGAGCTGTCTCAAGACCATCGCAAACTGATTGTTGCAAAACATAATGATGGCATTGGTTCTAGGCGCATATCTAAGCTTCTGAATGTTCCAGTGGGCACGGTTGGGGCCATAATACACAAGTGGAAAGACAATCATACCACCTTAAATTTGCCTGGATCAGGTGCTCCTCGCAAGACTTCTGACAGAAGAGTGCAAAGAATAATCAGACTAGTTGTCCAAAAGCCAAGGACCACCTGTGGAGAGCTTCAAAAAGACAAGGAATTTCCAGGTACTGTTGTCACAAGGAAAAGCAAAGCCAAACAAAGCAAATGTATTTATATAGCGCATTTCATACACAAGGTAACCCAATGTGCTTTATATGATTAAAAACAAAGACAAAAACAGCTTATAAATATTTGAAACAAAGAGAAAAAAATAAAAGTACAATGAAACAGCGTACAGTGCAATAAATATAATTTAAAGGTGGAAATGCTCTACAAAGCATGAGAAAAAAGAAGTTTTTCAGTTTTTCACCTGGACTTAAAAACGTTCACACTTGGGGATGACGTCACTTCTGTTGGCAACTTATTCCATTTGTGGGCAGGATAATAGCTAAATGTTGCTTCACCATGTTTGCTTTGGACACTGTGCTCCACTATTTGACCTGAGCTGTCCATCTCAGAGCCTTACTGGGTTTATATTCCATTAGCCTTTCTTTCATGTATTCAGGACCTTAACCATTTAGTGATTTATAGACCAGATTTATGTAGCAGAACTGTAAAATCTATTCTAAAGCTGACTGGAAGTCAGTGTAAAGACTTTAGAATTGGACTAATATGCTCTGACCTCTTTGTTCTTGTCACAACCTGAGCTGCAGCATTCTGAATAAGCTGCAGCTGTTTAATGCTCTTTTGAGGGAGTCCAGTCAGAAAACCATTACAATAGTCAAGTCTACCTGAGGTAAAAGCATGGATGAGCTTATCCTGGTCTGCTTGGCACATACAAGCCTTCACTCTGGATATGTTCCTCAGATGGTAGAAGGCAGTTTTAGTAATTGATTTGATATGACTGCTGAAATCAGGTCAACAGTGAGCAATGCACTCCGCCGCCATGGTCTATAGGTACGCTCATCACACAACACCCCATTGCTGAAAAAAAAAGCATGTCAAAGCTTGTTTAGAGTTTTCTGAACAACATTTGGACAAGCCAGTTAAATACTGGGAGAACATAGTCTGGTCTGATGACAGCAAAATTGAACTCTTTGGATGCCATAATGCACACCACGTTTGGAGGAGAAATGGCACTGCACATTTCGTTACTCCGCGGCAGCCCGCGTTGGGCGGTGACGTACAAACATTGAAGTTCGGAGGTGGGAACATGATGGTGTGGGGCTGCTTTTCAGAAAATGGTACTGGTGTACTTCACATTATTGAAGGGAGGATGAATAGGCAAATCTACCGAGACATTTTTGAGAAAAATATTTATGTCAATAGGACCTTTGGAATTATATTTCTTGAGAAAAGGGTGATGTCTTAAAAAAAAAAAAAAATATATATATATATATATATATATATATATATATATATATATATATATATATATATATGTGAGTTAAGCCATACCACATGACGTTACTCAGCCAATCAAGTGTGCATCTCTAGACAGACAGACAATGACAGACAATGACAGACGGAGTGGGGGAGAGAGAAAGAAACTCAGCGTGGAAGCTGAGAAAAAGACGCAGAAAGGGAGAAAGATAAGAAAATGACCGATAAAGAAAGAGTAACTTGGAAAAAAATGGCGCTCTCCCCAAAAATTCAAATGGAACAGCCAGAGTAATTTTATTTTATACTCTACTTCCCACTAACTTCACACTTACGGTATTAAAAGTGAATACGTAAAAGATTATTATGAAACAAAACAAGGTTTTGAGCAAAACCTCGAAAACTGTTCAAGGATCGTTAAAATATAAAATTCTTTGTGACTTCACTGTTGTGTTCAGTGGGGTGGGGGGTGGTGGTGATCAAACTTTATCTTCCTTGAAAAACACGAGGGTGGGGGTGCGACTTTCAGTCTTGGATGGCTGCATCTACCCCTTGAAAAAACCACGTAGCTGCGCTCCCGGTTGTGTCAAGATGCTAAACAGAAAAGGGTAAACTCAAACTTTTTCTTTATTTTTCTGAAGGTAAGCACTTTATTTTAACATGTATAATTTAAAATGTTTATTTACTCGGTCTAATTTTGTAATGCAGCGCTACTTTTACTTCGTAAATGAGAGAACATTACACAGTTAGGCTTATAAATTTGATTACCTTGGCAGAATTTATAGTGTGTACCATTCTAGAAAACATGAAGGATCAGCCAAAAAACATTTCATTTCATTTTAATGGGACTAAAATAAAACTATGAGGCATTTCAAAAAGCACAATCATTTAAAAAAAACATAACAATAAAGAAAATAATGAGATGGTCCTTGTTCAGTCATCTGTCATTAAAAATAATACTTCACAAATTCTGCGAGAGTATGTAAACTTATTAGCACAACTATACATATCAGCAATTGTATATATTTGTTTAGTTCTGTGTTACTTGACAATAATAAATTATAAGTAGTTTTTTTAAATAGCATTGAATTCATTTGATTTGACTAAGATACTGATTACAAGCAGATGTAGATACAACGACTAGGCTACTTAAATATACAGGTATATCACAATAAATAGATACTATGATCTTCCGGAACTTTGTTCCAAGAGGTTTTCTGGATCTGGACCTTTTTCAATTTTAGATTAATATCCCTCTGTGTGTGTTCACTGTGATGTGTAAAATGCAGAGAACAAATTTTGTGTGCATGCATGCATGTTCATGCCAAGAAAGATGATTGTTCTTCTTCTTCTTCTGAACCTGAGCAAATAAGAGGAAATGTGCTTCCAGATAGTCATTTGGTTGCCAACATCCAAGTTTTGCACTCTGTCACAGCCTTCTCCGTCACTCTCTGACAAGCTTTCCCCGGGCGAACTCTATTTCTTGTCACACAGCCTGTGAAGGTTTCTTACCCTTCACTGGGATAGGCTTCAGCTGCCAGGATGCTGAACAGGGTAAGCGGTATAGAAAATGAATGGAGGGTTTTGAAATGATGACAAATGTAACATAATAACAGAAATCATTATGTGTGGTCAGAGTAGTGCTGGGCGATATATATTCCGTGACCCTAACCAGGATAAGTAGTGTTGAAAATGATAGATAATATACTGCAATATCTGTCCTGCATTAATGTTGTTGACATAATGTAAAAAATATGGAAAGTCAGACAAATTGTTATGGAAGTTAATTTATATAGGTTGGCAGCTGTGCAGTCATAACCACTAATGCAAATTTAAGAAAAAAACAAAAGTAAAGTAAGTAAAGTTTATCTATTTCTTTGTGATGTTTATACAACCCCAATTCCAACGAAGTTGGGACGTTGTGTTAAACATAAATAAAAACAGAATACAATGATTTGCAAATCATGTTTGATCTATATTTAATTGAATACACTTCAAAGGCAAGATATTTAAGCCATAAAATTCTAAGTTAATGATTATTTGCTGAAAACAATAAAGTTTATCAGTTTGAACATTAAATATCTTGTCTTTGTAGTGTAATCAATTTAATATAGGTTGAACATAATTTGCAAATCATTGTATTCTGTTTTTATTTATGTTTAACACAATGTCCCAACTTCATTGGAATTGGGTTGTAGAAACAAACGAGTCGCACTCACATTCACACCTATGGGCAATTTACCAGTCTTCAATTAACCTACCATGCATGTTTTTGGAATTTGGGAGGAAACCGGAGTACCCGGAGAAAACCCACGCAGGCACGGGGAGAACATGCAAACTCCACACAGGCGTGGCCGGGATTTGAACCCCGGTCCCCAGAACTGTGAGACAGATGTGCTAACCAGTCGCCCACCATGCCGTCCCTGATTAGGTTTTTCATTTTTATATTTCAAATTATAATAATTAACTTAAAAGTATTTAAATTGGGTGAACCTTTATTTTATAAATTAAAAGACAATGGTAAAGACAAACCTCAATGACTTATTTTGTAAACATTTGTAAATCGCCAATTGGTGGCGGTGCCATATAAAATCTCACCTAGGGTGCTGGCTTTGTGTGTGGTACACAGAGCCTGATGTAACTGTATAATTGCATGTTCTCCCCGTGCCTGTGTGGGTTTTCTCCGGGCACTCCGGTTTCCTCCCACATCCCAAAAATATGCATTAATTGGAGACTCTAAATTGCCCGTAGGCATGACTGTGCGTGTGAATGGTTGTTTGTTTGTTTGTATGTGCCCTGTATGTGGAACATTAAAAACATACTGAAACATGGCATATTTCTTCGATGACTCCGGGGGTAACATGACGAACAACATTTCCATTCACATTGATAAAATACATACTGTAGCGTACCACGTGTAGTGCGTCCTGATTATGCCAACATAATGGCCTATTTTCCTATTGTGATCAGGCCACTTAAATTGCATGTACAGTAAATGCCAGTTCAATGAGCTTATGCATGACAACCTTTGCTGCCATTAAGTACCAACAAAGCCCTCTCACCCGTAAATCATCAATGGGCAGCCCTAATGTTCATTGCCTGGCAACCAATCACACATCAGTGAGCAAACCTTTCTAATATAGGTAAATGGATTGCCTACTTTAGTTTACTAGTTTAGACTCGTCACCCTGAACACATAAAAATATTAATGTGTTGTCTAAGTAGACATCTGATGATCCTTCTTTCATGGGACTTAGTTGATGTCAAAAGAGATCTGGCCGAAACTTGTTTTACTCACTCACATCTGTCTCTCACTTATCTTTGACTTTGTCAAGGCTATCATCAGAGTGAAAAAAAGCTAACCAAAGGTCCAGAGGTGTTAATAGAATGGAGTATTTGTTTTCCCCCTTTGAGTCTTTGAAACGTGAAATTGAATGTATTCCATTTTATTTTTTGGGGGAAATTGTATGTAACATGTCATCTTCGTTTATTTATTATAATCATTGTTATCTGTTAAGGGGAAATTCAACTCACACTTTGCATTTGTGTTGCACACCACACAGAAAAGAAAACCACACACATGCAGACATGCAAGGAAAGATGTATTGTGAAAACTTCTCATGTTCTCCCCGTGCCTGCGTGGGTTTTCTCCGGGCACTCCGGTTTCCTCCCACATCCCAAAAACATGCGTGTTAGGTTCATTGAAGACTCTAAATTGCCCATAGGTATGAATGTGAGTGTGAATGGTTGTTTGTTTGTATGTGCCCTGCGATTGGCTGGCAACCCGTTTAGGGTGTACCCCGCCTGCTGCCCGAAGATAGCTGGGATAGGCTCCAGCACTCCCGCGACCCTTGTGAGGATAAGCGGCTCAGAAAATGGATGGATGGATGTGTAATACTCATATTTCCCCGAGTTTGACATCTTGCCTTGCACACCCTGTGGAAACGCGAGCCAGATCAGGGCGTGCCTTTCCGAACTGTACTTCCTTGACAAACTTCACCAGACCCCTTTACATAGTGACCGTCCATAAATTGCTACTGAGTTTTCAGATGAATAACTTTCTTGTCATGAACGGAACAGAGGATAGGACCCAAAAATGCACGACTCCAAAACAAATGGACAGTTTCCAAAAAGAGAGGTTTAATAGACGGGCATAGGTCGGTACACAGGCAGGCAATCCAAGAAAGGCAACAGTATCCAAAAACATGAGGCAAAGAGGCAAGGTCGATAATCGGAACAGGGTCAAGTCTTACTGTGAGTCTGTGACGTGGAAACAAGGAATGCTGGAACGCGACGACAAGGTACAACGAACTGGCAACGAGAGGGAATGAGACACGAGGTTAAATACAAGGGGTAATTGGGTTGAACGAGGCACAGGTGGTGAAGATGCTCACAGGAGCAGGTGTGTGTGAAACAGGGGGGACGACAAAACCCGGAACACACACACACATGACATTTCTAGATCTGTCATGGAAATACATGGTTTTATTTATTATTTATTGTCACATTCAAATGGGGATTGTCCACACTAGCTGTGTGTTTTATTGAGATAACTGGCTAACATCAAAACAGGTCTGTGATATGCCTGGGAGCACTCAGTCTGGGTCAGGGGGATCAATGCTGCTTTAGTAACAGCTTGTCAATATGCTTTCTGTTTACTGCCCCGCACAGAAAAAAAAATTACTAAATCCACTAGTCCATAGATCAAACAGAGAAAAGAACATTAGATTATAATCTATTCATTTGGTATGTTGAATTTGTTAGACATCAGTTGCTTATTTCCAGATCCAGCAATTACACAGTGATAAGCAGTTTGTCATTTCTTTGGACGGTATTTACATCTGCATCTGATACAAAGCTTAGTACACGTCAGTATTTATTTTTAGGGGAGTAAAAGTTTCGGAATAGATACATTTAGAGTGCATTTAGTTGCAAATCATTTGTTTGCTAAAACTGCGTCAAGCCTGTGATGTCATGATCTGTGCCCTGCGGTTCCTCCTTTGGAGCTTGAGTGGCGCTTTGCCTTGCCTATCTCTCTCTCTCTCTCTCTCTCTCTCTCTCTCTCTCTCTCTCTCTCTTTCTCACCCCAGCAATCAGCAGCACCTTGGCCGTGCCCCTGTCTTCAATCAGCACTCATCATTGCCTGCATATAAGCCTGCCAGATCAAGGATTCCACCGTCAAACTATTATCGCTCAATTGTGTTACACAGGCCGACTCTCGCAATCTTGTTGTAAATTACTCAACTTCCTGCAATTGCACTTACCTCCTTGTGTTCTTCTTCATCTCCAGTGCTCCTTCCGTGCCTCCCGCCTCGCTGTCCGCTCCAGTCACGCCACCAAACTCTCCCACGTGCTCAGACCCCGCTTCCTGCATGTTCCTTGTCCCGACGGTCCACCATCACGCCTTGGAGAAATTTACCCTGAACTGGATTATTAATAAACCATTTTCCACTACTTCCTCGCCTCCGTCTGCTTCTGAGTCCAGTCAACATTGATACGAGTGTATCGGGACAGAATACTCTGGACATCATGGACCGAACAACCCCGTAAGAATTAAGGGAAGCGCTTACCCACCAAGGCACCCATATTGGTAGACAGGACAAAATTCTTCATGACATTATAGACTCTTTAAACACCCTTGCCCAACAAGTATCCCTCATGTCTTCCCAAATGCACTCCGGCCACCCTCCCGTGAGTATTCCTTCTGAGCCCGCAGCCTCCGATCGATCCCACCATCTCTACAAAAAGCCTCACGTTTCTCCACCCAAGCCCTACTCAGGGGACTTAGGCGCATGCGGTCAATTCCTCTTAAATTGCTCCTTAGTATTTAATCTGCAACCGTTGAGCTACCCTACTGAACAATCCAAAATTGCATTTGTCTCCTACGTGGTAAAGCTGCCAAATAGGCAACAGCGCAATGGCATAATTCCTCCCCGGTACTCGCTTCATTCAACTCCTTTTAGGCCGAATTTAAAAAGGTCTTCGACCACCTTGTTCAGGGCAGGGAAGCTCCACAACGCCTACTTCCTCTCACTCAGGGCTCTAGTGGGTGTGGGTGAGATGACGCCGCGCTAAGGGGTATTTTTTAAGGAGCTTTCTGAGCAGCTCAAGGACGAGCTCGCAGCCAGGGACGAGCCCTCCTCCCTCGAGGACTTAATGTCGATAGCCATCCAACTAGACAATCGCTTACAGGAAAAAGCACGGAAGAGGGGGGTGAGAGCTCGCAGACTAGCATCCTCCTCAGGCACAGCGCCCTTAACTATTCCGCTGCCTCGTGAACTCCTAACTCCGGCCTCTCATAACCCCCCCACTGCTTTGAGTGAGCCCATGCAACTCAGAAAAAAACAGATTAAACCCTCAGGAACATCAGCGCCGTTTCATCCAACAATTATGTATCTATTGTGGACAACCAGGACACTTCATTGCCACATGTTCCGTGAAACAAAAAGACAGGCTCCCCATGAACTGAGAGCGCCGTGGTGAGTCAAACTAACACTTCTCCAAGCTCTCCTTCCCGCATGACCGTTTCCTCATTTATCTTGAGCTCTGATTGCAATACTCCGGTTCTCGCTCTCATCGACTCCGGCGCCGACGATAGTTTTATTCATGAGGGTTTAGGACGTCAGTTCCAGCTTCCTCTCAAACCCCTACCATCTTCAAAAAAGGTCACAGGCCTGGACGGGCGACTCATCTCCCCTGTCACCCACCAAAACAGCTCAGTTTACTCTACTCATCTCAAGTAATCACCAGGAAATCATCCAGCTTTTTGTCATTACCTCCCCTGAGACACCGTTAGTCCTCGGAATCCCCTGGCTCAAGAAGCACAACCCCGCCATCGAGTGGACCCACCTATCGATCACCGGGCGGAGTCCTTTCTGCCATTCTCATTGTCTTCTTTCTGCCATTCCACCCTCCAGCCACCTCCCACACCTGTCAACCTCTTCTGTGTGTCGAAGAATACCATGACCTCTCTCTTGTCTTCAGTAAAGATCTTACAATCTCACTAACCCCTCACCACCCTTATGACTGCACTATCGGTCTCCTGCCGGGAGCCTCTCTTCCCTCAGCCACCTCTTCAACCTCTCCCACCCTGAGAAAAAGGCTATGGAAGACTATATCCATGACTCCCTGGCTTCTGGACTCATTCGGCCTCGTCTTCCCCTCTGGGGGCTGGCTTCTTCTTTGTTAAGAAGAAAGATACCACTCTCCCCCCCTGCATCGATTTCCGTGGACTCAATGACATCACCGTGAAAAATAAATCCCCACTGCCCCTTATTGACCCCTCATTTGAACCCCTCTGCGACACCCAGATATTCAGCAGATTGGATCAATGCGATGCATACCATCTCATCCGCATTAGAGAGGGGGACGAATGGAAAACTTCTTTCAATACGCCCCTTTGACACTTCGAATACCTGCTCATGCCGTTTGGATCAACCAACGCCCCCGTCGTTTTCCAAACCTTCATCGATGACATCATCCGTGATATGCTGAACCGGTTTGTTTTCGTCTATTTAGATGACATCCTCATCTTCTCCCGCTCTCCCAAAGAATATTACCATCATGTCCACCAAGTCCTCCAGCGTCGCCTTGAGAACCGCCTCTTTGTCAAACCTGAGAAATGTGAATTCCACCTCTCCTCCGTACACTTCCTGGGCTATATTATCGCGAAAGGACAGATACAACCAGATTCGGCAAACCTCCAAGCAGTCGTCAACTGGCCCATTCTCTCCACCCGCAAAGAGTTACGTTTCTTTGGCTTCGCCAATTTCTACCGTTGCTTCATCCGTAATTACAGCAAGGTTGCTATTCCTCTCACCAGCCTTACCTCCACCAGCTCCCCATTCCCCATTGGACCCCTGCGGCCTCACAAGCATTCGAACACCTTAAAGAGCTATTCACCAGTGACAGACACCCCGACCCTTCCCAGCAGTTTGTTGTGGAAGTTGAAGCCTCCGACACTGGGGCGGGGGCCGTCCTCTCCCAGCGGGACCCCGAATCCCAGAAGTTGCATCCTTGTGCGTTCTTTTCCCGTCGCCTTTCCCCATCCAAAAGGCATTACGACGTGGGGAATCGTGAGCTGCTGGCCATCATCTGGGCCAAGTAGAGCACTGGCTGGAAGGGACCATTTCTCGTTTTATTATATGGACTGATCATAAAAATGTCACCGAGCTCCGTTCCGCCAAACGTCTTAACCCCTTTTTTTTTTGTCCTGTTCGGCTGTTAGGTCGGAGAAGCAGAATGGAGGAGGATCTGTATCCCTTTTATGCCGGAGCAGTTTTACTGTGTCACAATGGGGTTTTTAAGCTGCTGCTGTGGTTTCTTAGTATTATTTCTGTTGAGTGGGGATGTAGTGCTGCACCCTGTGAGGGAAGGATAGGACAAGATAGAACAAGACAAGATAGGACAGGACAAGATAGAACAAGACAAGGACAGGACAAGAAGCATGCAGAACAAGGGTCATGAACCTGACTGTACACCTGAAGTGTGGTGGGATAGACTATGTAAATTATAAATGTCGATAGGACGAGAGTGTGTGTGAGGGGATACCCAAGCAATTTGCATATTCATGAGTTATTTGTCCCAATAAATTAGTGCCCCCCCCTGCACCCCCGCTGCGAAAGAGTCCCAGAGGTGTGTGCCTGCAGACACATACAAGAGAATTGACACCGTTTCGCATGCTCAGAGACTGACAGAAGTGTCCTGTAATTGCTGTGCCGGCACCGCGGAGGCTGAGGACCCCACCCAATCAATCGAGGGGTGAGATTGGGCCCAGGGGTCCACCCGAGAGCAGCCCGGTGGACGGGACACGTCCCACACCGAGGGACTCAGGGCGCTCCGCCAGCCCCACCGAGGCGCCCCAACAACCGGCCACCCAGAGGAGGCCGAAGGCACCCAATGCCACCCCTCCTGGCCAGGCAGCACCCCCAAACCCTCCCACCCCACCAACCCCAGGAGAGCCAGACGCCTTCCTAACCTGCAGGGCCCGCGATGCAGCCAGTCCCCGCCAAGCCCAAGGGCAGGAGGGTGTCCCTTGTTTGTTGGAGAAGGAGGGCGGATAGGGGCACCCGACAAAGGAATGATAAGGAGGGGAACCCAGAGAGCAGCCATGGGTCATGACAGGGGAGCCCCAACGCCAAGCAGTCATCCAGCCCGGGGGGCCTGGCCTCAGAAGCACCGCCATGCAACTCAGTGATAACCCACCTCCCCCCCTGTTACTATGACTGCCAGGTCCCCGACTGGCAGTCATTGGCCCTACCCCGTGTATCAGTGCCCCTCCAAGTGGTGTGGTGCATTAAAATCTGGAGAGACCAGTGAGCTGGTTGCAGGGCTGTCGGGCACTGCTGCCTAACAGCTAAATCCCCCCCATCCAAGACCCACCATCCCCCAGAGATGGGCGTATGTGGTGCATTAAAACATGGGGATGAGCGTGTGTGATGCATTAAAATCCAGAGGGGGTCAGGCAGGGTGGAGGGGCAGGGCGCCCAGACGGGGAAACAGCACGACATTAAAGCCGATCAGCATAAAATGCAAATTATCGCCCGATACCGATCAGGCCAATAAAATCGGTGTAAACTCTAATATCAGTCCTGTTTTTGTTTTAATTCCTCATTTAAAAGAGACTGTTCAAGCACCAAGTTTGTTTTTGAGATTTTATGCTGAAAGCTACAGCTGGCGACTAGTGTAGACTGAATGGGTGCCAACGGGAAATTAAATGCCAGTATTTTGAGGGTAACAGCCCGTCAGCAACATTGAAAAAAAAAAATTAAAAAAGAAAAAAGAACTATGAAGTACTTTGTTTGTGGACTGGTGAACTTAGTTAAAAAATTGTAATTATGAACTATGAACTAAATTAGTTAATTTTGGGAACTGTGAACTGAACTTTGAACTAGTTCTAATTGAAAATTAACTTTCCCAACACTGAGACTGTATTATTTCACATCGCAATGTCATTTTCTTCCAGGATTCTCCATATTTTTTACGTGAGTTACATATCTTTTATTTAGGTTACATATTTTTTTACGTGGGTTACACATGGTAGAGCTTTGCCTTACATTTTTAGATGTAGCGACAAACTTTGTTAACTAACAATGGTTTTCTGAAGTGTTCCTCAACCCACGTGGCAATATCCTTCACACAATGATGCCGGTTTTTAATGCAGTGCTACCTGAGGGATCGAAGATCACGGACATGCAATGTTGGTTTCCTGCCTTGTTGCTTATATGCAGATAATTCTCCAGATTTTCTGAATCTTGGGGATATTCTTTTTCGCAATGAAGTAAAATTTGATAATTTCCCATGGTACACCTGAAGAGCGCTCACGGCACACTAACGTGCCCCAGCACACTGGTTGAGAATCACTGCTCTAGAGGTACACACACACACACACACACACGGGATGTGGGAGGAATTTGGTGAGGCCAGACTTCCAGACGGCTTTGAGAAAATTCTGGTCCACCATCTGGCGGCGAAGCACGGCACCATCTACACTGTGTATAGTGGGGATGGGGCGCTGCTGACCTAAACTCTGGGCTTTGTGAGTCTGCGGGCCGAATACTTCGACGACCTCCTTAATTCCACCGACACGCCTTCCCATTAGGAAGCAGAGTCTTTCAAGGTGGGTTCTCCTATCTCTGGGGTTGCGGTCACAGACGTGGTTAAAAAGCTCCTTGGTGGCAAGGGGTGGATGAAATCTGTCCAGAATTCCTGAAGGCTCTGGATGTTGTGGGGCTCTCCTGGTTGATACACTTCTGCAACATTACATGGACATTGGGGACAGTGCCTCTGGATTGGCAGAATGGGGTGGTGTTCCCCCTTTTTCAAGAACGGTAGCCGGAGGGTGTGTTCCAACTATAGGATGATCACACTCTTCAGCCTACCTGATAAGGTTTATTCAGGGGCTCTGGAGAGAAGCATCCATCAGGAAGTAAAATGTCATATTCAGGAGGAGCTGTGTGATTTTCGTGCTGGCCATGGCACAGTGGAGCAGCTCTACACTCAGCAGGCTCTCCGAGGGTGCATGGGAGTTCGCCCAACCTATCTACATGTGTTTCGTGGACTTGGAGAAGGCGTTCGACCGTGTCCCTTGGGGAGGTCCCGTGGGTGGGAGGTGATTATGGGGTACCAGACCCCTGATACAGGCTGTTCGGTCCCTGTACAACCGATAACAGAGTTCGGTCCGCGTTGTTGGCAATACATCAGATTCGTTTCCAGTGAGAGTTGGACTCCGCCAAGGCTGCCCTTTGTCACAGATTCTGTTCATTACCTTTTTGGGCAGAATTTCTAGGTGAAGCCAAGGTGTTGATGGGTTATGGTTTGGTGACTTCAGTAATAAATCCCTGCTTTTTGCAGATGATGTGGTTCTAAAGGCTCCATCAAGTCGTGATCTTCAACTCCCGCTGGAACGTTTGCAGCCGAGTGTGAAGCAGCTGGCATGAGAATCAGCACCTCCAAATATGAGACCATGGTCCCCAGTTGGAAAAGGGTTGAATACCTTCTCCGGGTCGGTGAAGAGATCCTGCCCCAAATGTTGGAGTTTAGTAAAGGAGCTGAGCTCAAAGACAAAGCTCTCAATTTACCAATCAATCTACACTGCTACCCTCACCTATGGTCACAAGCTGTGGGTTGTGACCGAAAACAAAATCATGGATACAAGCGGCCGAATTTCCTCCCCAGGGTGTTCAAGCTTTCCGTTAGCGATAGGGTGAGAAGCTTGGTTATCTGGGAGGGGCTCAGACTCGAGTCGTTGCTCCTCTGCATCGAGAGGAGCCAGATGAGGTGGCTTGGGCATCTGGTTAGGATGTCTCCTGGACGCCTCTCCGATAAGGTGTTCTGGGCCCGTCCCGCAGGGGCAGGCCCCAGGGACCACCCAGGACACGCTGGCGAGACTATGTCTCTCGGCTGGCCTGGGAACTCCTTAGGGTCCTCCCAAAAGAGCTGGATGAAATGGTTGGGTGGAGGGAAGTCTGGACCTCTCTGCTCAAGTTGCTGCTCCCGCAACCCAACCTTAGATGAGAGAAATAAAATGGATGGATGGGAAATTAAAAGTGGCTCTGGGACTCAGAGTTCCTCCAATATGGATTGTTTAAAGTGTTTGCTGGTCAATCAAAAATTACACAGCTTTTAAAAAAAAAACTGGCATAACACGGTTAAAACTCTTAGGAATGGAACTGCAGTTTGTTTTATTGTTGATTAATTTTATATTTTATTACATTTAAAATCATATAACATATAAATTAAATAATGCATAAAGGAATCCAGATGACAGCATTCCCTTTTTCAGCAAAACATGTTATAATATGCTATATTTTTATAGTACACTATTACTTAAAACCAGCCTAACATGGATCAATTAATCAGTTGGATGGTGCATTTCGGTGAATGAATGGAGTCAAACAATAGGTAATGAACATTTAAGAAAGTACATATTGAAAAAGCGTGTTGATTTGTATTCTGTGCCACTTTCCTACTTGCACCGTCCAGTATATATACAGTATCGCAAAGTTCCCATCAACAGCGCTGACTCACAGCCATCTAGAAACTTAACTTGTCTTTAATGTGTGGGCTCCAACGATGAATAATCATGACTAATGTTACTGACCTTTCTGGTGCAGCCTACTTCACACTGGGTGAGCTGATACTGTACCCTGAGTCCTCTGGCACCACCCACGAGCACCTGATGCAAACAAATGGCCTATCACTGCAAGTGGCCTATCACTGTTGTCGTCAACAAATGACCCCTGGTCAGTTGCTCACATGGCATGACCCAACTACAGAAAAAAATGAATGAGTCACTCACTATTATCTACTCCTACTTGCCTTGTTTCATTAAGTGAAGCAGATCATTTTTAATCTGACACTCATCCTCGCATACACTAAAAATAAGCTGACTTAAAAGGTTTTCATGTCACGCTATTCCACACATTTATATTTTATCTGCTCAACAACACACAAAAAATGCAGGCATGTCCCAAAGGGTTCCTTTTGCAGTAGCATAAGAGGAGCCACATTATGGCAAGTGAGGACCCCATGAGGCGGGACCATGGCCACGGCCCTTCACCGCTCCCAGCGCAGAGGGCTTCTTCTGAGGGAACACTGAAAGATAACAAAATAATTGTAAACATATGTACAGTGTATATATAAACCCAAGTTCAATGAAAGCTATGATTCCAAACATAAATAACAAACCTAAAACTATTTTTAAAAGGATAAAGATCAAATACAATCAAGAATAAAACAATGAAAATAAAATAACAGTTACAAAAGGATGTTAAACAATTTAAATGTTAGTTAAAAGGTTATTAAATATTAATTAAAAGATACATTAAAAAGGTGGGTCTGGAGCCAGTTCTTAAAAACATGAATGTTCGGTGCAGGCCTGAGGTTTTCCGGCAGTCTGTTCCACAGACCGGGGTGTGAGACTGGAACGATGCCTCACCCTGCATGTGTGTCCTGACTTTGGGAATAACTAAAAGACCTGGGGCATCATGTACAAAATGTGCGTACGCACAAAAACGTGGCGTGCGTTCTTTTTCACGGCAAAGGTCAGATGTATCAAGAGTGACATGACCGTGGAAATGTGCGGTCCCTCACGCCAACTGCATGGCTGGCGTACGCACGTTTCTGCAGCTTTTGGTGCTTTGGCGACACTTAGAGGTGATGCTGGGAAACTGTTCTCATAAACCTGCACACCAGAGACATGAATAATTAGCACTGATGAACAATTCATGCCCGGCAACATTTGATTTCAACAATGCAATTGAGGCAAGGACTGCAAATTCATTTCTTAACCAGTGTATTTAATGAACCACTGATATTTGGGAGGACAGCTATTAATTGATTGAGGCGATCATTTATGTCGGCTACTCCAATGTACTCTCATTTCCACGTTGAACGGAATGTACAAAGGAAATGTGCTTGGATTCATGAGTACGCAGAGTTTCATACATCTAAATATTTTTGTGCGTACGACGTTTGTCGCAAAATGTGAGATAATTCCGCTCATGTTTTGCCTTCCGTGCGAATCGGTTTTGTTTCAACAGTCTTAGCACATGCTTTGCAGTGGAATGTTTTTTGCTCATTGGCTATCGCTGCATACCCGAACCAATTGCAAATGACTGATGTCTCTTTAATAAAGCAGCTTTTAAAAAAATATTTTTTTTTTAAGTAAAGCAGCTCATAGGTGTTTGTAGCCCATTTTGGGGGCCGCTAAAGCACCCTTAAAATGAATCCCTGCTTTCCTAAAATTTTTAGGATACATTTTGTTAAACTGTACAGTATGTCCTTTTTTAAACAATCTAGAAAAGTGTAGAACTATACACTATTATGCAGTTCTCTCTTTTTCTTTCCTGTATCGAAATGAGATGGTCTAGCAACAGATTACTGTACAAACAGTAGAAGCGTAAATGTAAATCGTGCCCCTTCCCTTGCAGTCAATTTCCCATATGCGTACAATAAAGTGTAACTTACAATTTAAAATATTTGCCATCAAAACTTTAGCCATAGTTTACATCGGAACATCCCGCCAGAGGACACAGTTATATTAACAGATTTGACTGTATTATCCGTACACAATGATACAATGACTTGTCATTCTGATGCCGCTGACATGTTCATTGACACAGATATTTACTTTGGAGCGATGAACTGAGGATTTTGAGCAAGAAACTGGCTTTTGCAGGTAATCCATGGAGTTTTGCTATTGGTATAAATTATTTATTTATTTTTTTTTTTTTTGAGAAATGCAGTTACTGTTTTGTCAACTTTGAGGATGATTTTAGAACTATACCAAAGCGACTGTTTTACATGTTGTGTATTGCATTTCAGATAAAAGTCCCAAAACTAAGTATAAGCTCCATTTTTTAGCACTCAATATCGGAGGCTGGTTTACTCCAGAACAAAATATGCACTGTAATTTCTCGTGTATAATGCACATCCCCCCCCCAAAAAAATTTTTTTTTTCAAAAGTCAATAGTGCGTATTATACGTAGGTATAGGGGCAAATGGAAAAAAACGTTCACATTTTATAAATGTATGCCGCCATCTAGTGGTTATGAAAAAGCTGTGCACTTTCATTACAAAATGGCACCGCCACCAAGAGGTTATGAGAAAGGTGTACACTTTCATTCTAATACACCACCGCCACCTAGCGGTTATAAAAAAAAAATGTGTAGCCTACACTTTCATTCCAATATGACAGGGCTACGTATGACTGGATATATGTACAGTTGTGCCTCTAAGTTTACTTACCCTGGCAGAATTTGTGAAATAAATATATATATATATATTTTTTTTTAATATGACTGATCACTGAACAACAACCACCATTAATTTCTTTATGGTTATGTTTTGTTTAATGATAATGCTTTTCTGAAATGCTTGACCGTTTAATTTGAATCACATTAAAATAAAATGTAATGTATTTCACCTGGTCCTTCCTTTCTTTCAAGAATTGTACCCATCTCAAACATATGAAAACAACTGTTTGTTTTCTAATTTACAAAATAAAAGTAGGGCTGTAAATTTCAAAATAAGAGCAAGTTAATAAAAAAAAAGCATTATGTGTTCAAATAAACTGCTTAACTTCACAATAATTCTTCTAAAAAACTAACAAAATATTGTTTTGATCATATGGGTAGAAGCAAAATCGTGCATGGTAAAAATGCATTATACATAGGTAGAACAGTTTTCTAGAATTTTGAGGTCAACTTTGGGGGTGTGTATTACACATGGGTGCGCATTATACATAATGTGCACATAGAGGTGCTGCTATATCAAACCAATGCCAATACTAGAGGAGATGCCAAATGTTGTCACCAACTCTAACATCTTGCTGTATTTTTCAGTATTTATTTTTTTTATATTTAGGGTACGTTCGAAAATTCACTCCTAGTGCACTCTCTACACTCCGGAACATTCGGAAACGCGTTGTTGGAGTGTGCCGTTCGGTAATTCAAATCGCAACACTCTGGGAGTGTTAGCGTGTACTCCCACCGCTCTGACTGAGGAGACAGAGAGGCGGGAGTGTCAGGCAGGACAAGATGTTTACAGACAGAACTGACACATTCAATATGGCGGATGCACTGATGTATCCCTGCCAATAGACAACACGGTCGTTCGGACTCGGCTCAGTCGATGCGAAAGACAGCTTTGTTGTAATGCTGAACTCCAGCATTAGGGTGTGCCAAAAATTGCGGCGTATAGCTTTAAATAACCTATATCAGATTTAGCATATAGCAGGAGAGTCAAACTCATTTATGTCGCAGGCCAAATTGTAGTTACGGTTTCCCTTAGAGGGTGTTATGACTGTGAAACCATATGAATGTGTAATTGCCTGATCATATTACATATGTACAACAAACTAGTTTTGAAATCAGAAGTCATGGATAATTGTTTGTTGAACAACTGTTACTGTAAAAAGGGGTTTGATAACAAAAAATGCTTGCAATATCTTTGGCATCAATTTTAACAAGAATCATGGAAATTTACACACATGATTTGTTTTCACGGCCCACATAAAATGATGTGCGTGGCCACATCTGGCCCCCAGGCCTTGGGTTTGACACCTGTGCTTTAGAGACTTCCATAAATATAGATATACAGTACTTGGATTCACCTTGATCCACAGGTTGGGCTCTCGTACCAGTCCTCTTGAGAGGGGTTGGACTCTCTTCAACCTTGGAGTTACCCCTATTGAGAGGCGCCGAGCAGGTGTGGGTATACTTATTGCCCCTTGGCTCGGGCAGCCTCCCCCCGCCTTTGAGTGGGGGGGGATAGGTCCTGTCTGTTTTTTGTTCCTCAGCAGCAAATAGCAGCTCAGAGTACCCACACTTTTTGGAGTCCTGCTGGGGGACTTCAATGCTCATGTGTAAAATGACAGTGTGACCTGGAAGGGCGTGATTTGGATGAACGGCCCACCCAATCAGAACCCAATCACTGTTCTATTATTGGACTTCTGCGCTTGTCACAGATTTTCCATAACGAACATGATGTTCAGACATAAAGGTGCCCCATACATGCACTTGGCACAAGGACACCCTGGACCGCAGTTCGATGATTGACTTTGTGGTTGTTTCATTGGACTTGCGACCACAAAGTCTACCTTTTGTCACCGATTCTGTTGATAACGTTTATGAACAGAATGTCTAGGCACAGTCGAGGCATTGAGGGCGTCCGGTGGCCTTTGTATTACATCTCCATTTATTGCAAATGCTCGTTGTTCTGTTGGCTTTAGCAAGCTGTGCTCTTCAACTCTCAAAGCCGAATGTGAAGCGGCTAGGAGGAGAATCAGCATCTTCAAATCTGAGGCCATGGTTCTCACTCAGAAAAAGATGTATTGCACTCTCCAGGTCAGGGAGGCGATTATGCCACAGGTGGAGGAGTCATTTTTGGTGTCATTTTTATGAGTGAGGGTAGAATAGAGCAGGAGATCAACAGGCATATCAGTGCAGCGTCTGCAGTGATGCTGACTCTGTATCAGTCTGTTGTGTTGCAGAAGAAGCTGAGCCAAGAGGTGTAGCTCTTGATATACAGTTCAATCTATGTTCCCAACCGCAGCTCTGGTCATGTGCTGTAGGTTGTGACCAAAAGAACAAGATTATGGATACAAGCGGCCAAAATGAGTTTTCTCCTCAGGGTTTCCAGGGTCTCCCTTAGAGATAGGGTGAGAAGTTTGGTCGTCCGGGAGGGGCTCAGAGAAGAGCCGTTGCACCTTCGCATCAACAAAAGCCAGATGAGGTGGTTCGGGCACCTGGTTAGGATGGCTCCTGGACACCTACATGGTAAGGTGTTCCGGGCATGTCTCACTGGGAGGTGGCTCCGGGGACAACTCAGGACACACTGGAGAGACTATGGGCGCGTTCAGAAATGCATTCCGAGCACGCTCTGTTACACTCTGAACCATTTGGAAACCCAGGGCGTTGTTGGAATGTGCAATTCGGTTATTCAGAGCGCCACAATCTGGAACAGCCGGAGCGTACCTTGGCCGCACTGACTGGGGAGACAGGGCGGCAGGCAGGATGGTTATGGAAGATGATTTGAACGACTTCATTCACCATTCGTGCCCTGCGATTGGGTGGCGACCAGTTCAGGGTGTACCCCACCCCTCGCCCAAAGATAGCTGGGATAGTCTCCAGGACACCCGCGACCTTAGTAAGGATAAGCAGTACAGAAGATGAAGATGACGCAAAAAGTTCAATTAAACTTATCAAGAGCCTGCAACACGCTTCAGCTTAATGCAAGTTTATGCTAATTTTAGGACGCTATTCTTATAGAAATCAGACATATGTCAGGATTTTATAGTCATAGTATTGCAACTAATTACTATTTCATGTAATTGTCATTTACTTCTTGCCGTGGAATAATTTTAATTGTACACACACACAAACATCAATATGACATTTTTTTATTTACATTTACTATTGATATATTTTGTTTGAGCGTGGCCCAAACATTATTTGATGCAACACACTTTGGTTCATGTTAGGTCAGAAGTAATGCAGAGGCAACTCACTTAAATTTAGACAAAGATTAACAATGCATGAGGCCCTCGAGCACAAAATCTCTGATAAAATCAAAATTTGATAAAAATCAAATATGTAATACTTGAGGTCTAATTCAGTCTCAGAGCACCGGAGCAGCCAGACAGAAAGCTGCAGATTGTGTGTGCATAAGAAATGGCTTTAACTTTGATAAGAACTTGAGACACTTGCCTGATAGTTCCTGAGAACTGAAACACTGAGTTTACGGTAACCTGTCACATAATTACTGTAGAATACATCCACTAACAGTAAAGATGCATTACAAATCAGAAAACAATATGAATGTGTCAAAAGCACATATTCTGAGGCATTTGCTCACTACATCAACTAGCCAAGATAACTTTACTTGGCATAGTACACTGACAAAAGTACTGAAAATGAGTAAAAGAAAAACTAATTACTCTATAAGACATTTGAAAACAAAATTGTACATGCTGATACTGTACAAGATGATCAAAATTATAACAGCGTATCACACTGGGTTAAAAGCCAAGTATAAAAGGTGGGCCTAAAAGGAGAGGTATTACTAAAAATTGACTTTTTAATGTGTACAAATAGGTGGAGTTCTTCTCCACCCATCAAGTGTGAAATTTAAAAAAACACTTCAATCTTTTGTTATCTGCCCACACGACTTAAAATTCTTTTAATGTCTTGACGGGCGCTCATTTTTTTCCCCACACACTCGCTGGCGAGATGACAAGTGCCAGCAGGCCAAGGGGCACAAAAAAAGGAGACGACTAAACGTCGGGTAGAACACGTACACGTATTTCACGCGTCGACAAGATTTGCCCTCTATTACGCATACGCTTGCTGGCATTAGGACGAGCCTGTGAAGCCTCTCTCCAGTTGCAAAGCTCTGTGTCCACCCTAGTCATCATGGTAACCAAATCCATACTTGCCATTGCACCTGAGAACTGTTTTAAACATTTCATTGTTTATCCTCTTTTAAAAAAAAGATCCCTTAGATCTCTGTGAGTTGAACAATTTTATACCCATATCCAAGCTGCCGGTTTTATCGAAGATTTTAGAAATAATATCCACTGAGCTGATTTCTTTTAATCTGGTTTATGTTCCTTACACAGCACTGGAACTGCTTTGTTCAGGGTCTCTAACAATTTGCTGCTTACTGCTGACTCCATTTTAATTGTACGCAATCTCAGCTCAGCATTCGACACAGTTGACCAATAATGTCTTACTCAGCCATCTGAAAAAAGAATGTATCACTGGCGCGGCACTGGACTGGTTTTATTCTTATATACTGTAGCTAAAAGAACATTTTCCATCATGCTTGGAGATGCCTCCTCTTCCTATGCCACTCTTGTTTGTGGTGTCCCCCAAGGATCAATTTTTGGTCCCCTCCTATTCACCATATATTGTATATTCAGAGAAATTTGTCACTCATGAGTTAAAATCACTCATGAGTACATTCACTGCGTAGTACGCCGTTCCTTGCGGAAACAAATTACTCATTGTACTAGTTCGCAGTGAACATCCGCATGAATCACTCGTGGCAGAACAGTACATTCCGTTCACTTTCAATTCATCAGTACATTCAGTTCCCTTCAATACATTCAGTTCCGTAGTACATTCAATTCATACGTATTAGTATGACGCTCCTTAGAGGATCGCACACGAAGAAGTTCAACAAACGAATCACTCGTGGCTAACACTTCAGTACATTCAGTTCAATAGTGCATCCAGCTAGTCCCGCCACTCCCTGCGTGGTGCTGCCTGATGCTTACTGCTCATTGGTCATTCGCCGAAGTAAGTGGCAACGTTGGTGAATCGCAAATCACATGGCAGTACGTTTAGTGAAGTCCCACCCCTGCCTGCACGCTGGCTGCTCATTGGTCATTCGCCGAAGAGTCGAAAGTGAGTGACAAAATGCTACAGTAGTTTCGTTTCCGCTCTCTGCCAACTCACTCACGGTGGCAGCCAAGCTGAAAGAACGAATCATTTCATAAACTGATTCAGTGAACGTACTGAACTAAATTGACTGTACAAATGAATTGAAAAGGAAACCTGTTAGGGTATAGAAAAGTACAATAATCTGGTTACCTATGCCTGCATACACAAATTTTTGTGTATTTTGTGTTTTACTTTGTTGAAGAAGCTTTGCTTTAATGACAGTAATAGGCCGTTCTTGGTTGGAGAAATGGCAAAACTTGACTTTTACCACGCTTGCTTGCACAAGCATTCCAATTCGGTCAGAATGGAGGGCATCCTTTGTGCACAGTCCTCTTCAGGTCACCCCACACATTTTCAACATGATTTGGGTCAAGCCTCTGACTGGGCCATTTGGAAACTGTGAAGCTATTCTTTTATTGATTTGGATGTAGGTTTTTGGTCATTGTCATGCTGAAAGTGAAATCAACATCATCGACTTCATCTTTCTGGATGTTTTGTCCCTGCTATTTGGAACATATTCTCTACACTTTGTCTAAGGCCCCAATTCCAACTGAAGAAAAAAGTCACAAGCATCGTACTGCCACCACTGAGCTTCACTGAGGGTATGAACTTCTTTGGTTATATGCAGTGCTCTTTTTGCACCAAAAATACCTTTTGGATCCATTGCTGAAAACTACAACCTTGGTTTCATCACACCATGAACCATGAATTTGCGTATTGTTTCTTAGTTCCATTTAACTGTTTTAGGAGTGAATAAAAAGTAATTCAATCTGGCATAAAATGATTTATGAGTTCTTCCGGAAACAAATTCTGATGGCTGAAGCGACTCTAACCCATCCATCCATCCATCCATTTTGTGTTTCTCTTTATCCTCACTAGGGTCGCGGGCGTGCTGGAGCCTATCCCAGCTGTCTTCGGGCAAGAAGCGGGGTAAACCCTAAACTGGTCGCCAGCCAATCGCAGGGCACCGACTCTAACCCTGTCAACAAAATAGAGGTTTCCATTTGGAATCAAGATACACCTGCTCACTCTGTAAATAATGGACTGGGAGTGTGCAGATTACTGTAAACTCTAATTGGTTATGTACCAATGTTGTTTGTACCATCCATCCATTCATTTTCTATGCCACTTATTCTCATTAGTTTCACAGGTGAGGTGTTGCCTATCCTGACTGACTTTTGGTACACCCTGGACTGGTCACCAGCCAATTGCAGGGCATTTTGTTTTTTAGCAACTTTCTCAAAATTACTGATAGTGCAACAAAAAAAAATGCTTATTAACTGCAGGAGATTAACTGTTCATCCATCCATTTTCTACACCTCTTATCATCACTAGGATCATGGGTATCCTGGAGCCTATCTCAGTTGACTCTGGGCGAGATGCGGGGTACGCCCTGAACTGGTCGCCAGCCAATTGCAGGGGACATACAAACAAACAACCATTCACACTCACATTCACACCTACAGACAGTTTAGAGTCTTCAATCAACCTAGCATGCATGGGAGGAAACTGGAGTACCCGGCGAAAACCCACGCAGGCACGGGGAGAACATGCAAACTCCACACAGGCGACGCCGGATTTGAACCCAGGTCCTCAGAACTGTGAGGCAGATGTGCTAACCAGTCAACCACCATACCACCGGGAAAGTAACTGCATTTATTAAATTTTAGCCTGTTCAGTGCTGTTTTTTTGTTGTGGATAATCACTTTTTATATGCCAGTGGAGGTTACGGCATAACAATATATCCACTTGTTTTTGGAGCTCCGAAGCAGGCTGTCTGTCCCGTAGTGGTTAATATTACATTAGCTTGCTCGGGAGCTGGGTATTCCATTACATTTCTATTGGCAGTCTCATTATGAACTTGGTGTTGCAAATAATTGGTTTAAACAATCCATATTAAATTATGTGATGTGGACTTAAGGGTGCGTTTCCTTTACAGCGCAAGCACGCACTTTGATTTTGTGTTTGCACATTTACAATAACGAGTTAATTAGACAAGACATGCAGTTACCTATGGAAATTAGGTTACAGCACTATTATAGATACAGTAAGAAACATTCTGGGCAGCACAGTGGTATAGGGGTTGGCACGTCTGCCTCACAATCGAGTGTGCACGTGTTTTCTCTCGGTACTTAATTAAAAGGTTTGTGACTCTAAAACTGGTGTAAATGTGAGTGTGAATGGCTGATTGTTTGTGTCGGACATTCTCTCACTTACATTTGAACACTCAGTATAGAAAGCGGATGTATTTTTTAAAATGATTTATCTTTTCCAGTTATTCCATTTAGTTTTAGATGGTGGTGGTTAATGTATTTTTTACCTGGGTAATTTCTAAATCACATCATATTTCATTTATATTTGATTACAGACCCTTAATATCTACAGCACACACTAATAAAGGGATCAACGATCCAAGCTAAATCATGTCACTGGAAAATGAGAACTATTTCAAGCAATTGTACACACATTCTATCAAACTTTTAAGGAATAAATCCACTATAAGTTTGTGTTGTGGTTGAGATATTCTTTAAAATGTTTAATTTACTACAAGAGGACAAGCTGTATGGAATGTAGATGGAAGGTTAAAGAATGTCACTGTGCAATGTTTTAACAGATTTTAAAAAAACATGTGGTGGGATAACAGTTTTACAGTTGACAGCCACTTAGAAGAGATCATTTGGATGACTTGACATCAAACATTAAAATGATTAAATCATGATGAAGTCATGCTGTCACCAGATTTCTGATAGCTTTGGTGCTGAAGTGCCACTAGAGGACGCTGTTGCTGAATTTTTGTCCACACACTTTGGCTGTGTCTCAATTCAGGGAGCTGCTTCATAGACCTCGCCTATGAATAGACACCACGTTGGATCTGAATTGTAAATCAACATCTCAGCCGCGGTGTGAGCGCATTCATTAGCTGCTTGGAGACTTTCACACTGAAAACCAGATTTGATGGGGTTAAGACTCAACAACGACTTTTCATTGTATTTGACCATTATAAAATCATTTTGCAAAAAGACATTTCCATAATATTTGTAGTGTGAATTCCCGACTTTAAACCAACTTCCAAAGACGTATTTCATATTTTACTAAATTACTCCAAAGTACTCTAATTGTTGTTGTTTGCTAACTTTTCTCATACTAGGTACTTTGCAGGTTTTTCAAAGGGAAGGATTTTCTCCAGTGATTGCCATTACAGTGGTAGGCCTACCTTGATTTAAGAGTTGAATTTGTTCTGTGACCAAACTCGTAACTCAATTGTCTGGTATATGAAATACAGTAAATTTTGCCCCCATTGAAATGAACTGAAGTGCAATTATTTCGTCGTCGTCCCCCCCCCAACTTTTCGGGGTTCAATGAAGAAAAGCCGCACTGTAATAAAAGAGAATGTAAAGAAATACTGTTTTTATAATGGATAACTACTGTATATTGGGATAAGCCGAAAGTCACAGCAACAGCAATATCCGTGTTAGGCGTGCTAATTGAAGCTGTGTACATTTTGCCAGTATACAGACCCTCCAAACATATTGGAACGCCAAGCTCAATTCCTTTATTTTTGTTGTATACTGAACTAAATTTGGGTTAAAGATCAAAAGATGAGTATGAGACAAAAGTTCAGAATTCCAGCTTTTATTTAATGGTATTTACATCTAGATGTGTTAAAGAACTCAGGACAGAGCGCCTTTTGTTTGAACCAACCCGACTTTCAAGGGAGCAAAAGTATTCGAACATGTAACTGATGGCTGTGTCTAGTTGCTCAGATGTTCACCATACTGTCCAGGCCTTTACTTTACTGCACCCTCTTTCAGTTCATGTTTGTTTCTCCCTTCAGTCTCCTCTTCAGGAGGTACAATGCATGCTCTATTGGGTTCAGGTCCATTGGTTGACATGGCCAGTCTAAGACCTTCCACTTTTTCCCCCTGATGAAGTCCTTTTATGTGTTGGCAGTGTGTTTTGGGTCATTGTCTTGTTGCATGATGAAGCTTCTCCCGATTAGTTTGGATTCATTTTTCTGTAAATTGCCAGTCAAAATGGTTTTGTAGACTTAAGAATTCCTTCTGCTGCTACCATCATGAGTTACATCATCAATAAACACTAGTGAGCCTCTTCCAGAAGCAGGCATGCGAGCCCAAGCCACGACATTACTTTCACCATGCTTCACGGATGAGCTTGTGTGTTTTGGATCATAAGCAGATCCTTTCTTTTTGCACACTTTGGCCTTTCCATCACTTTGGTAGAAGTTAATCTTGGTCTCATCAGTCCATAAAACTTTGTTTCTAAACTTTTGTGGCTCATCTCTGTTAGTTCTTTGCAAAATCCAATCTGGCCTTCCGATTCTTTTTGCTGATAAGTGGTTTGCGTCTTATGGTATGGCCTGTACATTTCTTTTCTCCAAGTCTTCTTCGAACACTGGATTGTGATACACTGTAAATAATGATTTTGGAGAGTGGTAAATATAATCCATGAAGATCATCTAAAATTTACATTATTATTTAAGATAGGTAAAGTACCCTAAAAAGTAGGGTAAATTTGACAACAGTAAAAGGTCTTACTGAGAAAAATTGAGTAAAATCCCCCTAAAACCATTAGTACTACAATATGCATCATGTGACACATGCATGCCACAATAATTGGCTGACGTGTCATCGGTTCAGCAGAACAAAATGGCATCGCCCATCGGTGACAACTTATCACTGTGATTGGTTGTTAGCTAGCGAATCAGCACAGAAGCAAACAAAACTAAAAAGAAAAAGGCACTGGTTAGGTAAACGTTGATCAACTTAAATATGTCCCTGCTTTTATTATGAGTGTGTCCGGTAAGGTTAGCTGGCTATATGTGCATTTCATTTCATAAAACCCTGTCTGGAGTTTGTATGGAAAACAATGTTTTTTTTCAGCCATGCTCACGAAGATGTCTATGTAGGAATCTCACTGATTGGCCAGTTGAGTCTTTCTCAAGTCAACTGGCAACACACTTGCTTAGAAAGACTTGATACTTCCAAAATAGATACAACAAAGACCTGCATCAGTGAAATAAATATACTAAGAGAGAGAACACGGATGTTGAAGAACACAAAGTATACGAGGCCCACCTCAACTCGGGCGTTGTGGTTGAAATGTAATCAGAAATTTGTAGTAACATTTATCCATGTTTTGTAAGTATTTCATTGCTATTGAATTAAGGTATTCTTCACCCAGAATTTGTGGTTTAAATTTACCCAATTAAAGTGGCTGCAAATTGTTACCCTAAATTTTTGGGGTAAATTCTATAGGTTGCTTTTTCCAGTGTACCTTCACCGCTGCCCTGTGGAGGCTGGCAGTGATGTCACTGACTGTTGTCTTTGGATGTTTCTTCACAGCTCTCGCAATGTTTCTGTCATCAACTGCTGTTGATACCCTTGGCTGACCTGTTCGATGTCTGTTGCTCAGTACACCAGTAGTTTCTTTCTTTTTCAGGACATTCCAAATTGTTGTATTGGCTATGCCCAATGTTTTTGCAATAGCTCTGATCCATTTTACCTCTTCTCTCAGCTTCTAAATTGTTTGCTTTTCTCCCATAGACAGCTCTCTGGTCTTCATGTTTGCTTAACAGCAAATGCAGTTTTCACAGGTGAAACCCAAAGCCAAAAACAAGCACTATCTAATGTTTAAGCAATTAATCTAAAAGAACTCAACTCAACTAGAAACACCCACCAGTCACATGTTCCAGTACTTTTGCTCACTTGAAAAGTGGGTGGCTTCAAACAAATGATGCTCTGTCCTGAGTTGTTTAACACATCTAGATGTAAATACCATAAAATAAAAGCTGGAATTCTGAACTTTTGTCTCATATTCATATTCATATTCTCATATTTTGATCCGAACCCCAAATTTCTTCTGTATTCAACAAAAACAAAGGAATTGACCGTACCGTTCCAATACTTTTGGAGGGGACTGTACCTGGTAATAAATCGGTTACTTTCCACGGTTTCCAGTTGACTATTGCAAAGCGTATCAGTCCAGAATTCACTTCCTCTTGGATCTCTAACTCAATGTTACAGAATATCCGCTAGAGCCCGAGGTGCTAGCAGCTAGCAGCTCTCCAGGCTAGCAGCACAACAATCCAGGGTCAACTGACACCAAACAACCCCCAGTGGACCCCGTTGTACATCTGTTCAACGACTTGACTCATCAAACACTGCAGGCTCCAAAGGGAGAAGTATTGTAATCGCGCCAGATTGCTAGTTACACCGCAACCGCAAATAGCACTCGGTCACTAAATTCTCTATGCTCTGATAGTAGATAATAGGCACTACCAGCCATTATTGCGTAGGTAAATTCATAAGTCAACATGAACTGGACATCAAGATCTGAAATATAAATGTTGTTATAAATTCAGAAAACCCACATCATATCTACTGTACGTTTGAGGATCTAGTTATTATAGATGCAGCTTAAATATTTATTTTTAATGTATCAGTATTTGTCATCAGAGTAACAATGTTACATACATTGGTTGCTGTTAATATTCATGAACTCATTAGAAGAATTCATACAGTAAATTGGTAGTACAGTAACCCCCCCGCTATATTGTAGTTCGCTTGGCGTGGTAGTGTGTTATTACAGTTGTTACTCTATTTTTTGTATTGTTTGCATAATATTTTTTTTCATCCCTTTCTCTTGCTCTCTCTCAACATGTTAAAATGTGTCCGTATTGTTTTAAAATGGTTTAAAGACATTAAAATAAGTGCAGTGAATGCTATAAACATGCCTAGGGCATGGTTAAAAATACCGTACTCAGATTTTCACTTGTCGCAAGGGGGTCTGGAACCTAAGCGATGCGATAGAGGGGGGATTACTGTAAACATTTCGAAACATCAGATGAAAAGTGGCATGCATTATGTTGCTTTGTTAAATATATTAGTGTGGGTGTTTATATATACTGTATTTGTAAACACAAGCATGTAAAACAATGTACTGAATGTAAATTTTAATCTGATGATTATGTTTTCTTTTTAGCTGATATGTTTAGGTTCGGATAAACAGTTAGTAAACACAAAACCAATGTATGGATTTTGGAATGAGCTACTAGGCTACTTTATGTAACACTGTTACTGCGATGATATACTGAAATATAAATGGGAGTAAACATATATAATCATTGGATTAGAAATCACATAGGTAGTCTCAGTCGTGTGTGTGTGTGTGTGTGTGTGTGTGTGTGTGTGTGTGTGTGTAAATGGGTGAACAAGAGGCATTAACTTTTTAGAAAGGTGCTTTATGAAGTTAAGCATATTTACTTGCATTAATTTACAGGCAGATCTGCCACATCCATTATGGCGGATGCACTGACTTATCCAAGCAATGTGCCAAGGCTCTCTACTGTATATGATGTCTATGGTCAGCATCCTTTGCAGACTGCATTGTATTGTGGTGACAAGTCCTCTCTCAAGTTTAAAAATAAGTCTGCCTTCTCTTCTTGCTCTGAAAGATATTTTCACTTTTTTTTAATTAATGTCTTTTACCTTTCTTTTATATCATTGTGACAGCACGTTAAGGGTATGGATGTGAAAGTAAATCAATGATTTAAAAACGGGTATCTTTCATAAAAAGTTTTTTTTGTTTGTTTTTTAAACTCATGAGATACAAGAAAATGCAATAACTTACAAATGCAGTTAGTGTCTCAAGGGCGGTATTGTCTTTGACCAAAGTTCAGTCTTAATATTACTTTATTCTCAAAAATGTGTTTTGTCTCAAAGTACGTAGTTTTTAAAAACGTTTTTCCCCCATATTATTTGAAGATTTTCTTGTACTATTCCAACTTTATTCTTGCAGTGTTATTCGTTTACTTTTATTTTCAGTCTGGCGCTAATACTCCTTTAAATTGAAGTGATATGTAAACCCCGTGAATCTCTCGCTGACTCATGCGGTTCATGTCGGGGTGCCACAGGAGGAGAAAACTCTAATGACGGCTCAAAGGGCTCATGATTGACAGGGCCCCAGAAAATAGTACTTCTCATTTGTCGTTTTGATTTGGTGAGCACTGGGTCCCAAAGTGATGTTGTTTTTGTTTTTTTTTGTTTTTCCCAAGGGGCAGCAAATCTCTTTGTGGTGCCAATTTGTGTTTGACAGGTTTCCATTTATTGCTTGAGGGCAGACTTTGACTCCCCACAAGAGGGCACTATCTATAGAAACCAATCGGTTCAAAACTTGTTCTGCAAAAAAAATAAATGATTGCTGAGGAGATTATATGATTTTAACAAGCAATTGGGGAAAAAAGAAATATTCATATGTGATGTCTTAAAGGAAGCAAGGATATGCTTAAATGCTTGTCTTTATTTTCAATATTAAGTCTATAAATAAATGAGGATTGCATTCCTTCCCTTCCGAGGCAAACAGCTGACCATGGGAGTGAGGAAAAAGAGCAATCCTAATGATGCACATGGTTCACCTGTCTTGGTACGTAGCTTTAAAGTGAATCACGGCTTCTCGGACGAGGCAATAACACTTAGGGGGCCCAAAAAGAACGAGAAGTGATAAATCTCCAGGGATATTACACAGTGCCAACTGTGGCCAGTAAACTCATGCCTGGCTTCTTTTTTAATAATATTCTTCATGCTGCCAAGGCCAATTTACACGGCCCCTGGTGCCCTTGTTTCATTTTATCTAGGACTGACAGCCAGTAGTTTTGGCTATGGGCGGGGAACAGGTATCCTGTAAGCTTTGACTGGGTCATCTGCTTGCATCCTCAAGTAAAAACTGTCATCTGAGCATTTAGCAAAAGGAAAAGCTTGTATTTCAGTCCAAGAGGAGAGGGGAGACCAGAGCCGGAGCGTTTTGCTCTCTGGCATTTAGGCAGCGAGTAGCTGAAAACAGTGGATTAAGGGATAGGTCATGGCCTTGCTGGCAGGATTTTTCTGAAAATATACATTCCCCTCGAAACATATTTGACCAGTGAAGCCATTTCATTTATTTTTAAAATATATCTGATCTAAATATCTGATGGCGGCACGGTGGCCGACTGGTTAGAGCGTCAGCCTCACAGTTCTGAGGTGCGGGGTTCAATCCCCGGCCCCGCCTGTGTGGAGTTTGCATGTTCTCCCCGTGCCTGCGTGGGTTTTCTCCGGGCACTCCGGTTTCCTCCCACATCCCAAAAACATGCATGAATTGGAGACTCTAAATTGCCCGTAGGCATGAGTGCGAATGGTTGTTTGTTCCTATGTGCCCTGCGATTGACTGGCAACCAGTTCAGGGTGTACCCCGCCTCCTGCCCGATGACAGCTGGGATAGGCTCCAGCACGCCCGCGACCCGAGTGAGGAGAAGCGGCTCAGAAAATGGATGGATGGATGGATCTAAATATCTGATCATATTTGGCACTGACAAAAGCTGGATATGAGACAACAGCACAACAGTTAGGCTTTTAGTTCCAGGTAGAATATTTACAGCTTCCTGTGGCGCACAAGTTATAGCATTATGTGTAATGGAAAAAACACTTTTTGGGGGGGGAGCACAAAAGTATTGGAACAGAAAAGACTTAATACTCAGTTGCCAACCCTCCGCTAAAATGACCACATCAAGGCATGCCAAACTTCTGCTTCTTCTTTTGTGATACTTTTCAAGGCAGGTAAAATGCATCTTCTGTAGGGTTTAGGTTTGTCGATTGTTTTGGCTAATTATCGTCCTGCATGATGAAGGATCTCCCAATAAATTTGGACGAATATTTCTTTAAATTGGCACGCAAAACGGTTCTGTAGACCTCCGAGTTCCTTTTGCTGCTTCCAAAAGAAGTCATCCAAGGCCAACCCATGACATTACCTGCACTGATTTCACAGATGTGTTTGTATCTTTGGGACCATGGGCATTGCATAACTTTGGTAAAGGTTATCTTTGTCCCATGTCTCAGCTCTACAATTGCTTGTTTTTCCACCCAAAAGCAACTCTCTGGATTTCATATTCGCTACACCTTCAACCATGTGTATGCTCTATATACGCTATCAGCTTCACAGGCAAAAATCAACTGTGAAACTGAGTATGGACATTCAGCGTTATTTATTGTTTGAATTATCAATGTAATAGGACACACGTTTGACTGAATGGGTAAATTTAAAGGGACATATTTTGCCAAACCAAATTTTTCTAGTATTTGGTATGTAATATTGTCTCTATGGTCCCTCAGTAAACATGTGAAATATGAATGAAAATTGTCCACGCATTCCTGAGTTCCAGACGTGTTTCTGCCGAGAGGCCTTAAATCAGGTCATTCGAATTTCCCAAGCTTATCTACATCACTAGCGAAGATCTCCGCCTTCCCTCTCCGCTCCCGAGCCAGCGCTGTCAACATAACAAACGTGCACTCTCACAGGTGGGTCTTTGAAAAGGAGGCAACCAATCAGAGGAAAGGCCAAATATGGACAAAACTGATACAAAACTGTGTCAAACAGAAGTAGCCGTCAGAGGGGCCTCTTTTGGACACTCGTATGACAAAACTAAGGTGTGTTTTTTTTTTTTAAAGAAATTAACACTTTTATACTAAGTCCATATTATAAAGTGATTCTAAGGAGGTCTAAATAGCCAAAATATGGCACCTTTAAACAAAAGGCCATCAGATCCAGATTTAAACACCTGAAAATTAAAACTGAAATCTCTTCTTTCATGGTCATATGGTGTTGTATGTTCGTGTACCCTGCAAATATTCAAGACAGCATCTCAAATGCAGCAAAGCAGCCACAGAACATAACCAAGAGTCCTCCATGTTTCACAGTTGGTACAGTGTTCTTTTCTTTTTATGCTTCATTTTTGTGTTCTTATCTTCAGAGTGACTTGGTTTGCGATTTTTGTATTTTTGTTGCTATTCAATTTTGTATTATTCTTACTCATAAAAAAATAAAAAATAAAAACAACCCTGATTTATTGTTTAAATGTTGTGTGACATCGTATAATTAATTAAACTTTTATGATGGTCACGGTTTGAATCTGCACTCGATTAATCGTACTTCAATTATAATGCAAGGGAAAAATATCTGGGAAATCCAAACAAATTTGAGCATAGAATTATGTCCAAATTGGCGACGGTATGACCCAAAAGACCAAAAAAATGTGTAAAATAACATAGTTCCAGAATATCCATCCATTTTCTGTATCGCTTTATCCTCACAAGGGTCGCGGGCGTGCTGGAGCCTATCCCAGCCATCTTCGGCCGAGTGGCGGGGTCCACCCTGAACTGGTCGCCGGCCAATCGCAGGGCACATAGAAACAAACAACTAGTTCCAGAATATGTGAGTTAAAATGAATCGTTCTCTATTTGTTAATCCATTTTCAATACTGGCAGCAAAAAAAAATAAACAACTAAATAAAAACAAAACAACTACTGCCTTTAGGCAATGAAACTTTCTGTCAGTTAAAAAAAATAATAATAATCTGGGAGTGAACGCAATAAATAGCGTCAAATTTAGCTGAACATCATCAGATCCTCATGCAGCTTTAAACTTCCCCACACCCCAGCATTACTTAATCTATAGTCCATATGTAGTATTGTGGTGAAATGTAAAGATGGAGCATTGTATCACATGACACATAATCCAGGGTTCTGAAATAGACATGTATACAAAAGTACCTGAGAGAATGGTGCATGTATAGTTCTTTTTACCGATTTAAAAATATGTGCGCCGGAAATATAATTTAGCTTTACAATCAATGTACAATCGAGTACACTGTGTATATTGTAAATTTGAGGAGTATATTAGGAATGTGAATCTGCATATACTGTAAGTCATCGGCCCCAAGTGTGCGTAGCTGCACATTGTGCTTTAGAATTCCACAATCCTGATCCACAACAGAAGCTGGCCTAGTTTGTTCGCATTCCTCAATTATCTCAATGCATGCAGGGATTCACTCTCACCAAGTTATTTTTTTTCCACGCATAATCATATTCAGTCCAATTAATGAACTGGTTTGCATGCCTCATTTTGCTTTCAGGTTATTGATCTTTAGAAGATTAGACATATATTATCATTTATTGTCACACTATGCCGCTGATTGTGACGATAAACAGATAGCACGGAACACAAATAGAAAGGAATGAAGGGGCGAATGTTAAAAAAAAAAAAACATTTGACAACACTGAAAACAATCAATGGAATGGACTTGAACAGTTCAGAGAATAGAAACAGTAGCACTGTTTGATATTTCATTTGAAAGATTAACCATCATTGGATGGTTCGTAGAGCTTTCTGAATATTAGTAACACACTGACAGTGTTGTTGTGTAATATTTACAAATTCAATCCAAATCCTCAATACAAATGTAATCTCCGAAAACAACTGTGACATGGGAGTTGCTGTATTTCTATCCCCTCATGGGAAGATGAAGGTAAATAATAAATAATACTAATAGATCATGTCTGGCAACGATCGTTGAATTCTAAAGCTATGTAATTCATAATTATAAATGTTAAAAAAATGTAATATTCATTTTAAAAAAGACATGAATCCAATTTTGTACACCAATAAGAAACTAAGGCAAAAAAAAAAAAAAACTGTGTACAATATAATAAAGACAATTTATCTCAGTTTAAAGAGTGTGTCCTCTTGTGTTAATTTTTTATTTTTATTTTCTACTTTATATCGCTTGTCCTTAGGGTCGTGGGTGAGCTGGAGGGCAGCTGACTTTGAGTGACCCTGCGCATACAGTACAGACAAACTACCATCCACACACACATTCACATCTTCAGCAGCCGGCTCACACGTGGGGATTGACAGATGGCAGGTATCCACCTAAGTACTCAACTCCAATCACATAAGAATCCTCTTAAATCCCAGCACAGACATGCTGTAATACGCATTAATACAGCAAATTGACATTTTCCAAACAGTGGATGAAATGAAAGAATACACCGCTTGTCACATACAGTATGTGACTGAAGTGGGTGGGTTACAAAATGCTTCAAAAGTTTGTTTCATCGTTTTAAAGTGTGATGAATGTGGCCTGCATGTACACACTAGTAAATCTGTTACAATCAAATGTATATGTTTCGCTGTTCTGGCAGGTTGGCATTCTTCACTCATACCAGCGGCTGTGACAGAACCATGTTATTTTGGGGTGAATTAATTACCTGCGATTGGCCGGCGACCGGTTCAGGGTGTAACCCGCCTCTCGCCCGAAGACAGCTGGGCTAGGCTCCAGCGCGCCCGCGACCCTAGCGAGGATAAGCGGTACGGAAAATGGATGGATGGATAAAGCTGACAACCGAGACCATAAAAATCATTCCCCACCGCCATGTTCACTGAGGTGTGATGCAGTTTGCTTTGGAGAAATAAATGGAATGCAAACTTGGCATTTCACTGCCATGCCTGGACCTAATCATATGGTTCTGAGTTATTAAATAGCCGACAGACGGTGTGTGTGGTACTTCAAAATAATGCCAGCTCAAAGAAAGGGCTTTACATGAATTCCTCTAGTAAATTTTACTGTCATAGTCGCTAAGATTGGGGTATTTTTGCAGTCACAATTATCATATTCTGCTATAGACACAGATTATCAACTATATTCACTGTAATATTGTGCCTGGAATTGTTATTGTCCCTAATACAACCCCAATTTCCAATGAAGTTGGGACGTTGTGTTAAACATAAACAAAAACAGAATACACTGATTTGCAAATCATGTTCAACCTATATTTAATTGACTACACTACAAAGACAAGATCTTTAATGTTCAAACGGATAAACTTGATTGTTTCGAGCAAATAATCATTATCTTAGAATTTTATGGCTGTAACATATGGACATACATTTGCATACAAACAGTTGGGTCTCTGGAGTGCCTGCGCTCCCATCAAGTGTGAAATTAAACAAGCAAGTACATCTCCGTTTTTCTGCCTATTTCTGAAACTGTCTGAGCGAGCCGGTCGTCATGGTAACAAAGGCCAGACTCACCATTAGCCCAGTGGTGTATCGTGCAGCGTATACAAGATATGACAGAAAAGTTGTAGGTCTGGTGTCACAATATACTGTAGTTCAATTCCAAACACAAACTATACGTTTTTCCCTTCAAAGTAATTCCGCTGGAGTTGAAGAGACTTTCCCAGAATTCTCTGCCATGCCTTCATGAACTCCCGGAAGGATTCTTCTGGGATCTTCCGCAGCTCCATTGTCGTGGCTAATTTGATGTAGCTTATGTTTTCAAAACGGGTCTCCTTGATGACCTCCTTGAGTTTGGGGGAAGGAAAAAAAAATCTTCTCGGCCAGGAACTGTCCGATGCTCAGGGTGTTGTGAGCAGGCGTTTTGTCATTGTGAAGCACCCACGAGTCCTGCCACAACTCTCGCCTTTGCTCGCACACTACAATTCTTCTTCTTCTTTTGACAAAAGCATCTGTGCATATGTCTCCTTTGCATTTTCATTTTCAATTAGGCATAGTGGTCATAGTTTTTAAAATTAATTATTTACAGTATACACCATATTTTGTTTTTTTACAATATTGTGTGATTTCATTCATGTATACATTTATCAAAATCATTTATTTACAAGAAGAGGCAGTTCATAATAATGACAATGACCTTTTATGATACAACAGCACTGCACTCTCAACTTTAATAGGTTAAAAAAAAACATTTATTCATCAACGCCACTTTATTTACAATTTTCAGGCACTCACAAATGTTTTGAAATGACATTTGACAAAATTGTAAATGTAACCACAATGTTTTATTCTTGGATGATTTTCCTATGCAGTGAAGAAGCGCTTGAAGTTTGGAGCCCAGTCTGGAATTTTCTCCTGGGGCGTTCACCGCAGCCACAATTCAGTTGTTGTACTCCTAATTTTTGTCTTCAGTGAGTTCAAATATTGGCATCTCTTGGGTTGAAGAATTCTCCACTTCTTTGCCAAAAATCAAAATCAATGATCACTTGGTTAATCAGGCGATCTATCTCACTGAACGGCAAAAACATCAAAACAAACCAGATGCAGTCAAGTCTTCATTTACGCTAATTAGCATTAGCTCAGTGAGCTTCTCGCCTCATCAGGGGTAAACAGAGGCGGGCAGAGCAGACGCAGTGGAGCACACTGTTGGAAGAAACTGAGACTAGGAAAGCTGTGGCAAAGCATCTGGAAGGCAGGCACAGAGCCAGTCCATTTTTCTCATTTTGCTGTTTATAGCCGAAGCTGACTCATGTTTTTGCACAGATGTTTGCACATTCACAACATATAAAAGAGGCCCACAGGCAGCTGGAGAGGACCGAATTCTGGCTACGTGCCTCACTGGAGGTGGCAACGGAGCATGCCGTCGCTATGAAGCGCTCACTCAGACTTAACCAACCAGACAATTTGTTGGCTTGGGCGTCCTGTGTACCATGCAAGCCAAGAATGTTGGGATTTGTGACAGCTGCAGGCAGGGAGTACACACATTCAGGCAGTCTTGGGCAACTGGAAATCAGGGACAGGTGGAGTAGGTGTCTTCTAATTGGGGATTGTGCGTGTGCATGCGTAACATACTGTACATGATCGTCATAATGCGAAAATTCTGAGTCTGATTAAATTTGGTATGTGAGAGGAGTGGCATGTGTTTACCTAAATCAATGAAAATAACGTTTCATCGCTGAGAGGGTTTTTTTGTTAGCAGAATGGTATAATAGCACTGATCAACAACAGATTTATTGCCTATGATTTTATTCGCTGAGTTAGGACAATTTTGATGTGCTGAATCCCGATATCACGCTGGTTTTGCTCAATCTGGTCAACTTTTTGAACTGCGGGCACGTTTTTGTTTACATGCACACATATTCGCTTTAGTTGTTCAAATAAATGGAGGTTCATGCCTTGAATTTTGCACAATGATGACGTAACATTCAGTATACAGGTACTTACTTTTATCAATGTCGACTACTCAATTTACAGTAAGCAAAGTTTCTAACATTTGATTACTGAACTCTTAACGGGACCCACAGTTAATTGATGTTAAATAAAGCATAAGCGCCATAATGCTGCGTTTTTTTCCTCCCACAAGCCACTGTCACAGACTGTGTACATACCTATATTCAGTATTACGGTAGATGTTGTTGCAATCACGTGACCATAATGAGCCAATCAGAGATTTGCCAGATTGATGACACAGTTGACTGTGTCGGAAAGTTGAATGGTAGAACCAGTACTTTTTCATTCTTCCAGAAGCAAGTGAAAAACTGTTGGCTCATATGTTGCGACACCGCGGCTTTTATAAAAAGTGGGAACATTAAAGCTGTACTCTGCATTTCCAAAAAAATAAAAAAACACTTTTTCGTCATATACAGACCCTTTCCAAATCATCATGGAAAAGTTTATTTATTTCCATAATTCCATTCAAAAAGTGAAACTTTCAGAGATTATAGATTCAGGGCCCACAATGTAAACAATTTCAAGTATTTATTTGTTTATTTTTACATAATTTGGGCTTCCAGCTCATAAAACCCACAAAATCAGGAATTCATAAAATTAGAATACTGTGAAGAAATCCACCCAAATTTTGCAGGCCATAAATGTTTTAAATGGAGTGTCACACGCTAATCATCTACTAAACTCAAAGCACCTGCACAGGTTTCCCCAGGTGTCATTAAATTGCTTCAGTTTGGTTCAATTGTCTCAGTTGGGTTCAATATGGGGAAGACTGCAGACTTGACAACTGCCCAGAAGACCATCATTGATACCCTCCATAGGATGGGTAAGCCACAAAGGTTCATAGCTAAGGAGGCTGACTGTTCATAGAGTGGTGTGTCCAAGCATATCAATGGAAGGACAATGTGTCAGGAGAAGATGCATCAGCAAAAGAGATGACTGTGGCCTTCAGCAGATTATCAAACAGACAAGACTCAAGAATCTAGCAGAGATCCAGAAAGAGTGGAATGAGGCGGGAGTCACAGCTTCAAAAACCACCACATTCAGACGCATCCGGGAGATGGGCTCCAACTGTCGGGTTCCTGGGGTCAAGCCACTTCTGAGCCTGAGCCAACGTAGGAAGCGTCTCAACTGGGCCAAGGAGAAGGACAGGGCTATTCTCCAGTGGTCCAAGGTCCTCTTTTCCAATGAAAGTAAAGTGTGCCTTTCAATTGGGAATCAAGGTCCAAGGGTTTGGAGGAAGATGAGTGAAGAACAGAACCCAAGCTGCTTGAGGTCCAGTGTGAAATATCCACAGTCAGTCATGATTTGGGGTGCAATGTCCGGTGCAGGTGTTGGTAAACTCTGCTTTCTTAAATCCAAGGTCACCGGAACAGTCTACCAGAATGTTTTAGAGGACTTCATGATTCCTTCTGCTGAGGACCCGTACGGAGATGCAGATTTCATCTTCCAGCAGAACCTGGCCCCTGCACATACCGCCAGAAGTACCAAAACCTGGTTTGATGTCCATGCCATCACAATGCTTGAGCCAAGTCGCCGGATCCAAACCCCAGTGAGACTCAATGGGGTCTTATCAAAACGAAAATGAGGGACACTAGACCCAAAAACAAAGAACTGACAGCAAGCATCAAGGAAATCTGGGCTTCCATAACTCCCAAGCAATACCACAGGATGATTGCCTCAATGCCACGGCGCATCGAGGCAGTGATGAAATTAAAGGGATTCCCAACCAAGTATTGAAGATTAACATATTGTTTTGAAAGTAACATATTTTTAATGTGACCCTAATTTCTTTCTTTTGTTTTCTACCAAAACTGAGAAGTAAATTGTGAGTTCTTCACAGTATTCAAATTTTTGGAAATCCGGATTTTTGTGGGTTTTATGAGCTGGAAGCCCAAATTATGGAAAAATAAACTAGTAAATACTTAAATTAAATAGTAAATTGTTTAAATGGTGGCCCCTGAATCGATAATCTATGAAAGTTTAACTTTTTGAATGGAATTATGGAAATAAATGAACTTTTCCATGATATTACAATTTTTGGGAAAGGGTCTGTATGTTAAAACTGTCCCTATGACCTGACAGCAGAATATTATTAAAATGAACATTTTGTGACGTTTCGGTCATAAAGGAATTTCTCAATGTTGCTCAAAGTTAAACAAAACTTTTGCAAAATTTTGCAATTGTGCAAAATCCACCTGTTCTAATTTACTTGAAAGTTGGGCTTAATTTGTCTGTTCACCATTACTTTAAATTTAGGCCTGAGGTTCCAATGCTACTTGGTTTGCCAGCCCTTCCTTTTGAGTTGCTGGCATCAAAATACAATTTGTACTGAAATGCAATGTAGGTCTGAAATGTTTGTGCCAGTTTAGTGGATATTAGTTATTGGTGTTCTATTTAAACGTTTCGATGTGTTAAAGCATGTCTGTGCTTTGGGAGTACATTTATTTATGTTCATGCATTCTCATCCTTTCGTGGGATTAAAATAGTTTCATTGATGGTACAGAGAATTTTTTTTTTTTTCATGTACAACAAAACATCATATTTAGAAAACCACATATACCTTTTTTTTAAATGTACTGAAACGTGTCCCTCAAGATTCAATTCCCACGCTAATGTATACTTTTTGTGTTGCATACCACACATAGAACCACATCACACACGTGCAGGCATGCAAAGACCGATTCAGAGTGGAAGAGGTGCGTACAGAGTGTTTCACCGCTTGAGCTGGTGAGCCGGGGACAATGCCTTGCCGAAGGTCACCTCGGCCGCAGCCGCAGCCAGAAGGCAGAGGCACATCTCCAACAACTAGTTGTCATTTTTGTCCAGAGTGTAACTTGAACCCACATTCTCTGAACCCAAAGCACAAGGACTCACAGACTGAGCTACTGCCACCCCGAACGTTATGAAAAGGATGTGATACATTTTTGTTTATGTTTAGCAGGTCGGTTACACAAATCGAAATATTTTGAAATTCAAACCTTTGCCCTGTTTGCGATTTACTGGTGAACAATCCAGGGTGTACCCCTCCTCTTGCCCAAAGTCAGCTGGGATAGTCCCCAGCCCACAGGCAACCCTCATGAAAGAAAATGCAAAAACAGTTTGTTGACATTTGAGTCATGTTACAACAATCCCCATTCATTTCCCTTCATAAGTACATTGAATTAGTCAATCGTAATGACAAAAGTCAGGCATACTCAAGAGGTGGATGTCTATGAAGGTGTTTAATTTGGTGCTACTCCAAATTAGAATTGCTTGCCTTGACATGGGTTCTCTAGTTTGTGCCTTTCTTGTTTAGTATCCCTTTTCCCTTAAAAATGTATTATAAACTACAGTAAATCTTGAATGACAGTATACAATAGGTTAAATGTTATTATATTACGCATCCTGGGCCCTAAGTAGGACCTGAGCTTTTGGGTCAAAATATTTTTGAACATACTAGAAAGGGGTGCAAGTGCATGTGCAGAAAAAGCAACCGAATGGGCTGTCGTTAAACAGCTTGTGTTTTATCAACAGAGGAGTAGATTCTGCGAAAGAGAAGAAGTTAAAATGTAACATGGAGCGAACAGATTGGACAAGATGCAGAGAGGACAGATGTGCAAAATTCATCTAGCCCGACTGCCTTTAATAATGAAAAGATTAGCATTGCTTTGTGTGTGTAAAGAGAGAGAGAGAGACGAGTGGGGCTTGTTGTTTGTGCGGAATCACTTTTGTTTTATAATTCTATTGTACTATTAACTGTATTATTTACATTTCTTTTTTGTATATTGGATTTTCTGTTATTAACCATGTAAGTATTGTCTCTCCTCAGCTCACGTTCCACCTGACTCCGTTTACGATTCTCCGCTTTTGACTTTTGAGGTGTAACCACCTGCCCGGGGACGTTGGGTCAACGAACCTGCGAAATGCCGCTTGTGAAGATCCACTGAACCCCTCTCCCTGGCTCCGAGTCCATGTGCGGCTCGCTCATGCCTGCTGTCAGATCCCATTACCTAATTGGAATTGAGATGCATCTGGCCTGCATATTTGTCTCTGCTGCACTCAGTTGGAGATACCGTCACCTCCCCCACCCACACTGTTTTCCATGCCATCCCACTACGAAAAAGCTTTTTCTACCCGCATATGTGGTCAAGCAGCCATTTATATTACTTTGGGGGTAAAGAGCGAAGGCACTGAGCAGATCACAGGCGAGAACAGTGAGGTAACTTCTATGGTTCACTTTTAGTTAATAAGAGCATTGTTTAATTCATGAGATCTGTCATGCTACAGTGGTTTCATCTTCACTCTAAGTCAAATTTACAGGAGCTCCCACTTCCAAGTCTTTATCTGTCAGTATCGGTGACCTAGCGTCACGAGTTCAGAGATCCAGAGTGACATCTCCGTAACTACATTTCCATCCACACGGCTTCGAGCATCATATGGATGTTGTATAGGCACGAGAACCCCAGACTCACATTATTCATAGTCATTTTCTTGCCACAGCCCTGAGAGAATCGCCCCCCAAGACCACCCCACCCCCTCCCCCACACAGAGTCCAATCAGTCAGTCATATCAAATGGATTATGGTTCATTAATATCCATTAATTTGGCAGACAAACTGTGAGAAAATGACTCATGCCGAAACATGTATCTGGACTGCAGAAAGGGAAACAAATGGTGTTCTGTCACTTTTCCTTTTTTGCCATTTAATTCAAATAAAACTGGGGATAAATGGGAAAGATATCAATTAACAACTTAAAAGAAATAATGTATGAGCTGAGCTGGATTAGCTGTTCAAGTTCCTTTAGAAATAATGGAGTTAAGTAGGACGTTTTATCACAGGTTTCAAAGTTCATTCTCTGCAGTTCCTTTTCGTAAGACAAACTTCTTTCTGAAGTTAATCTTTTCTGTCCGGTCTGAGACTGCTCAAACACACACACACACACACACACACACAATTTGAGTTCGATTTTTCCACATCCCTGAGGTTGTGGCTTCAGCTGCTTCTTTTAGCATAAATGAGCCTGAAATAGCTCTTCAATGAGAAAGCGTAATACAGCACGAGATTTACAGCCTTGCCTTGAATACAGAACGGTCCTTGGAGTGATACAGCACAGGAACAGAGAGGGATGGATGACTATCTGACTTCCATTTTCACCGAGAACAAACGTCAGTGGCCTAAAAGACCATTGTATCCCACAAAATAAAAAAAAAAAAGCTAAATGCCTTTCAGTGAAGTCCTGGGAAAAGAGGAACATTTCAACACATCTGTAGAGACAATACAACAAAAGCTACACTGCAAAACACCCACAACAGATCTGTTGTACTTGATTTTTTTTTTTTAATGTTTAAATCTATTGCTGCTGTAATTGTCCGTCTTTGATACAAAAAAAAAAAACATACCATAGGTGGTTTAGCAGCCGTGAAACGATTTACACCAACAATGTCCAGACAAGAATCTTGGTAGAGCAATTACTGATTATCTGACTGAAACCCAAGCTGATTATATACAGGTATTAAGCCAACTGATACAATAAATGAATAACTTCCAGTCAAGACAAATTTGCAAAGAGCGTTGGGCTATTAAAACAGTATTTTTGTTTTTTTTAACGGGGTTCATCACTGGCATCATTAACACTGCAAATGTAGTGATGCAATCCAGACCAAAGTGAGCTTCAACTGGCCACCTAAACCTCCAAGATATTTTTGGGACCTCCTCTTGTTGCTGTCATAGGAATCCAACATCATCTTCATCCAACTTGAGACAGTCCTGAGTTTCCACTTTCTTTCTCTGGTTATGAGTACAATGTTGATATATTGAGGCGGTGGACAGCAACAGCACCTGGCAAACTATTCCGGGGTCTTGTAGATTTACAAGTCATGCCAATCCCCCTAATTTTTAAATTTGGGGTTTTTTCTTCCTCCCTTTGATAAGTGTCAAGCGTATTAGCTAGCTAGTTGAAAGCTAGTGAGTTGAGTTCTTGCCAAACCACACAAACAGATGGGACTCAAGAGCTAACACCAGTCGCAGAAGATCCAAGTCAAGATCCAACTGCAACTTAGATAATAATAGCGATGCACTTATTTTTCCCACGCTAAGCATTATTAGTTGTACTTTTTTTTTTTGAAATGCTATACTGTAGAGTAAACCACTTAATCATCCGACCAACATGTCATTTTAAAAAGTTTTAATCTGTCCATGAATCAATTTCTTACAGAGTTAATTGGATGCAATGGAATAGGGAAGTTGCGATTGGCTGGGGACCCGTTCAGGGTACCCCGCCTCTCATCCAAAATCAGACCAGAGGACAAGCCATATACTGTAGAAAATGGATGGATGGATGAATAACAAAGTGAGTAAACATTAAAAAAAAAAAAAAAAAAAAAAGAAGCAAGGAAAGGGTTTGTTGTTGTCAAAACCAAGTCGAATCCACCCAATACTTGGAGCAAAATGATTCAATATAAATGTGCAGTACTGTCTGTCGAAAGCAAAAAGCATGTCTGCAAAATGCAGTTTCTCAGTGTACAATAGTTCATTCTCTGTGGCAATGACTTGACTTGCAAAAGAGGGTCTGCACGCATGGATGACGTAAGTACACCAAGGGGGCTTCAACCTCTTCATCCTCACTGACCACCTCCCACAGTGCCATCTGGCATCCCTTTTCAGAGGAAACCACGGCTCTGTGTCAGCTTACTTGTTTACTTGTTTGTGCATGCGCGCACGGGCGTGTGTAAGTGCGCGTGTGTGAGAGACCCTGCCACTGTGTGTGGACTGAACCATGCAGCAGCTCTCCCGTACTATACATGTAAACAAAGCTGCGGCATGATTTATTATTCTCACCTTTTATCACACAACACAACCTCGATGCGTCACTGAGTCAGGGTGCACATTCTTCACCCGCCACTGTATTCATTTGTTGATTTGTTTTGACCTTTGATCTTAAGGAGTGTTAGGGTCACACTTTTCAAAACATTTTGAATTCTGAAGTAATGTTTTTTTTCTAATTCCTGGCACACTGAAAACATTCATACACACTGATGCACAAAATGCATTGTGTAGGGATGCGACTTTAGTACTAGTGTGAATGAATATTTTGCTGATCATCGAAGCACTTAAAGCCAACGCTGTCGCCTTAATGCTAAACATGTTTCAGAGAGCACGGAAGCCAGAGCTAACCTTAGCGTCAAGAAGTTTTACTATGATCAAGGCTGCTTTGCCTGGAACTGGCTGAAATGGAAGAAATAGGTACAGTATGTTGTGAGGCCAATGGGTTTGTTGTTATAAAATTACACTAATAGGTTTATCAAACTGTTACGGCCTATATTGGGAAAGCATTTTTTTTTAGATAGTGAAGATATTTTATATTCAATTCAAATTAGCTAATGAATTGGACTTTTTTTTTCTCAAGTCCTACCACAATTATTTCGAGAAAAGAAAATCTTACACAAATAAAGATCAAATATTACAAAAGTGGTCATATTTTGTCTGAAAAAAATCCTATTACCAGAATAAAGCCGCATTCGTAAAAACTATTACTGCATTGAATAAAGTCAGAAAAAGGAGTTTAGAATGCGTTTCATTGTGTTGTGAAAACATCTACTTGTGGAAATTACATGTTATTCTTGTAATATTATAAGAATAATCAGATTATTTACCCTTTTCTCATAAAAACATGCATTTACAGTTTACATTATTACACCTTTACTGTATTATTTCACTATATTGACTGTATGTATATGTGCAGTGTATCTTCTTGTAATATACAGTATGATTTTATTCCTACAGTCCTATTTATTCTTTACAGTGTACGCCACATCCAACGTTCCCCCCTAACATCCCATCAGGATCAATGTTTTGCCTTGAGGGGCGGTGATGGATGAATAAAGAGTGCAACAGTACATAAATACAGTAGCATCATTTGTGATCCGTCCATGACAAATTTGCTGAGCATTAAAAATGATTGCTTGTGACATACTGAGCGACCTATTTATTTTCATCTGAATGTATTCTTTATTTTGCATTTATTTCCTTGGCCTTTTGATTTCTCTGTCCTCCACATTAGATCCTTTAGTAGGAATTACTTTTATAACTGATATAAATATCGCCTTGATGAGGGAGATTATTTTGCTTTTTTAGCCTTAAGAGAGGAGCTGGGACAAGAAACAAGACTTCTGCATGGAGAATTTTGTTTGACAGAAGCTTTCAGTTTTTTTTTTTTGGCTTTACACATTCACATGAACTCTTAAACAGGTAGGAGAGAAGTGCACAAAGCAAGTAGAGGAACCAAAGCAGGCAGCATTTTTAATTATGACCCCTAATTTACACAGCTAGAACTACATTTTGGGTTGTTTAATTTGTGTCTTCTGGTTGAAAAACGGTACAAGATGATGGCAGAAAAAAAAAAAAAGTAGTTACCAATATAAAAGGAGTCATATTATGGGAAATGAAATTAAAATTGAAAAATTATTGTTTGTATAGTGTGAAATTAAAAAAATCAAATAAATCCTTTGTTACCCGCCTACTTCTGAAAATATGTCTGTCAGCAAGCCGTTCTTTACTTCCAACCTGTTACAAACACCTCCACGTCTAGTTTCTCAGCCAACGACTTGAAAGCTCGGCTGGCCGAAGCTCCAGCACCACTCTTAAATCGGGGCCGATACAACGCAGCACCAAGAGGTAAGCAGAGCTGCAGAGTGCTGTAAACCCAAATTAGCATTAGCTAAGAGTGCTATGAGCATTATCTTCTGATAACCAACACACACTTAAATTTTCAAATAACTTGCCAACCTGGGGGTATTAGTGTTTCGCGATGTCCCGCGCCACACTGCTACATTAATTGGCAAGTGTAATTATAGCAGCTTGGTGATGAAATACGACCGCCACGAGTGATCATCTTTTAAAACTGGTGACCAAGCACACACATCCCAAAAACGTTGGGAACAACCGTTCTCAACGGAGAGTGATCAGAATATTCTTTATTTGCCAGGTATGTCAAAAAAACACGAGGAATTTGTCCCCGTTAGCTAAAGTCGCTCAAGTACGACAACAGACAGCCATTTGGCAGAAAATACTTTTGAGACAAAAATACAGTACTGAGAGTCACTGAGCAATGAAAGGTTACCGGTAATGTGGTAATGTCTATACTTTCTTTTTTGATTTTCTGTTTTTTTTTACAATTGCACAAATGATGCAGAATCGTCTTGCAATTTGGAGCAGTTTGAAATTACTAATATAGTGATAATTTGGTATAGTGACCATTGTGCAAATGGCGCAGAGACTTCAAGAAATTTAAGCATTTTAAAGTGACTAGTAGTGCGATAATTTGGAACAGTGACAATTGTGCAAATGGTGCAGATACTTCTCAAGCAAATGAGTGGCCAGTATTGGTCAACAGCAGATATGTAAATAGCACAGAGTGATGAGACTACTCTACTACTACAATCGACTGTCTCAAGTATAAAGGGTGCTTTTTCCAGCCTGCATGTTGCAACTCCTTCCACAGACGTTCAATAGAATATATCACTTAATCTTAAAAATATTACAAAATAACAAATTGATGACTAAAGTCTTTGGAAAATAACAAATTAAGGCACATTCTGTTCCAAGAAATGGTCTTATACTATTTTGTTTCCACTTGTTAAACAGCACAATAGGCTCAACAGGCAGAGATTATAAAAACAGGAACAAGGCTGCAGTGGATATAAAAAGTCTACACAGCCCTGTTCAAATGCCAGGTTTTAGTGATGTAAAATAATTTAGACCTAAATAAATTTTAAATGTGACAGAATTTACACGATTGAATTGATTTTATATATCTTTTTGAGAGGGGAGGTGAAAATAAATATTGCAAAAGAGATGCTCTGTCTCAACTTGTCTTTTATCTGGTTAAGTAAAGTTGAAATAAAATAATAATAATAGTGATCAAATAAATCTGGTTGCACAAGGGCTCACTCCCTCTTCTAACTGGGATGTGGCTGTGTTCAGGAGTAATCTAGCACATTCAAACTCAAATGGGAGTCCACATACAACTGCCAGGCTGCCACCATTTCATTTTTTTTATGTGCCCTAAAACACATGCATGGCTTACAGAAATATTTGTTGCTTTATTCATTGTAATGATTGAATAAAGCAGCTGTTTGTTGACCAGGCATAAGGTCAGCGCACAAAGATATTAAAAATGTTCTTGCTAACTCTAGAACTCCTTTATAAACCACAGCTGCCATTTCGAAGTGATTATATAGCAGATATACAGCAGTTAAATCAATATGATGGAGAATGCGCCTTCTGCTTTTTGCATCTAGCGCCTTTCGCTCTTCTGATCTATCCGGCACGCGAGCCAAACAGCCTGTTCATTCATCGTTGTGTGCCTTTTTCCCCGTCCTTGTATAGTTGTTGTCGTATGATTTAGCGATGTCAGGATGGTTTGTTGTGTGGCATTTGGTTGTACAAATGGTTCAGGCAGTTTTCTTTTGCTTTCCAAGTGAAAAAGGAATACGTGACCAGTGGATAGGGAAAGTCAATCGACAGGGGAAGAAACGTGGTCAGCTATGGGTGCCGAGCAAGCATTCCAAACTCTGTGCTGATCACTTCAAACCGCCGTGTTTTGAGAAAGACTTAGCAGAAAGCATTGGATACAGAGGTAGAGGCTGAAATCAGCTGCGGTGCCAACTATTTTTCCTGCGGCCATCGGGACCTCAACTGCCAGCAATAGAACTAAATCTCGCAGCCGCCATGGTGCAGGGGCGAAGCGGCGCAGACAAGAGGTGAGGATTTCCTTGTATAAACCTAGGACTCTATTATGGTTACTATGCACTGGGCAGTAGGGGGGAAAAATACCTACACAGTACCTTTCAGTACTGTCATCTGTACTTTTGCCTATATGACAAGCCAACAGACACGGCAAAGACTTTCTGTGGGGCGTGTTATAACGCAACTCGAGCGAGAGGCACAGTATATATAGGAATACTGCAAACTGTGTAAAAGGTTGTGCTGTGTCACTGAAACATATATGAATATATAATACATATAGTTGTGCTAAAAAATATTGGCACCCCTGGGGTGCCATTATTTCAAGCCATAACTGTATAAAAAGACATGCTTTTGACATACCGTCACATGGAGCCAGTGGCCACTCTCTTTTTCTGTTGTACAGCTGCTACTTGGCTGCTCGTCGTTGTCACTGTCAGGTTCCGACCTACTGATCGGCTCAAACATTTGACGATGAAAAGTTCAGTTGGGTGCTCTTGTACATCGAAATCCTCCTTCTCCTCCTATTGCAACACATTGCAGTCCATTGTGTATGGTGTGTAGCGCATTGTGTTTGTCAATTGCAATGTCACTTCCGGTATCCCTTGAGTAGAGTAACCACACCCCGGTGTCTCCAGCTTTGGGTATGTTCGGGGAGTGCTCCTTACGTGTAATAAAAACCTAATTGTTAGCTAAACAGTTGAAAAAAAAAATAACAATCAAGTTTATCAGTTTGAACATTAAATATCTTGTCTTTGTAGTGTATTAAATTAAATATAGGTTGAACATGATTTGCAAATCATTGTATTCTGTTTTTTTTATGTTTAACACAACGTCCCAATTTCATTGGAATTGGGGTTGTATATATATATATATATATATATATATATATACACATCCATTCTCAATAACACTTATCCTGTTCAGGGTCACGGGTCAGTGTTGCCAGTAAGTTAGCGGCTGCAAGTTCTGCATTGACCTGCAACACAGAACACCCTGCTGTTTGTATTTTACCTGATGTTGACCCAGGTTCTATGATGGGGGACTTTGGCTGGGGCTCTATGTCTGCTTTAAGGTAAATAAGACTGTGTGCAGGTGGCACAGAATATAAACAAAATACTGCTCAGTTCAAACAGGAAGTCGCGCCCATAAGTCATGCAAAAGCTCATGGGGGCTAGGAATAAGGTGGATACAAATTTAACTATACAGGGGTTAAGATTGATCCCTGCGGCACACCACATGTTATTTCACAGAATTTCTATGAGCATGTATTCAAAGTGAAGTAGGATAAAAACCATTTGTGTCACACACCACAGGGGCCAACCAGTTATTTTAGTCCATTTAAAATAATAGTCATGGGCTTGGCCGGGCACAACCCGAAAGGGTAACGTGGGTCCCCCTTCCCATGGACTCACCACCTGTGGGAGGGGCCATAGGGGTCAGGTGCAATGTGAGTTGGGCGGTGGCCGTATCCAAGGGCCTTGGCGATCTGATCCCCGTTTACAAAAGGGGGCTCTAGGGACGTGGAATGTCACCTCTCTGACAGGGAAAAAGCCCAAGCTGGTGTGTGAGGTCAAGAAGTTCCGACGAGATATAGTCGGGCTCGCTTCCACACACACCTGGGGCTCTGGTACCAGTCCTCTTAAGAGGGGTTGGACTCTCTTCCAGTCTGGAGTTGCCCACGGTGAGAGGCGCCGAGCAGGTGTGGGAATACTTATTGCACCCTGGCTCGGCGCCTGTACATTGGGGTTCACCCCGTTGGACGAGAGGGTAGCCTTCCTCCGCCTTCGGGTAGGGGGACGGGTCCTGACTGTTGTTTGTGCATATGCACCAAACAGCAGATCAGAGTACCCGCCCTTTTTCGAGTCCTTGGAGGGGGTGCTGGAGAGCGCTCTCGCTGGGGACTCCATCGTTCTGCTGGGAGACTTCAATGCTCATGTGGGCAATGACAGTGAGACCTAGATTGCGAGGAAGGCCCCCACGATCAGAGCCCGAGTGGTGTTCTGTTATTGGACTTCTGTGCTCATCACGGATTGTCCATAATGAACACCAGGTTCAAGCATAAGTGTGTCCATACATGCACTTGGCACCAGGGCACCCTCGGGTGCAGTTCGATGATCGACTTTGTGGTGGTGTCATCTGACTTGCGGCCGCATGTCTTGGACACTCGGATGAAGAGAGGGACGGAGCTGTCAACTAATCACGACCTGGTGGTGAGTTGGCGCTGATGGTGGGGGAAGATGCCGGTCCAACCTGGCAGGCCCAAACGTATCGTGAGGGTCTGCTGGGAACGTCTGGCAGAATCCCGTCAGAAGCAGTTTCAACTCCCACCTCCGGCAGAACTTTACCCACGGCGGGGACATTGAGTTCAAGTGAACCATATTGCAGAGGAAGCAGAGTCTGAGGTCTCTGAGGCGGGCTCTCCTATCAAGGGTTGAGGTCAACCGAGGTGGTTAAAAAGCTCCTCGGTGGCAAGGCCCAGGGGTGGATGAGATTAGCCCAGAGTTCCTAAAAGCTCTCGATGTTGTCTGGCCTTCCTGGTTAACACGCCTCTGCAACATTGCGTGGACATCGGGGACAGTGCCTCTGGATTGGCAGACTGGGGTGGTGGTCCTCTTTTTTAAGAAGGGGAACCGTAGGGTGTGTTCCAACTACAGGGGGATCACACTCCTCAGCCTCCCTGGTAAGGTCTATTCAGGGGTGCTGGAGAGGAGGGTCCGTCAGGAAGTCGAATCTCAGATTCAGGAGGAGCAGTGTGGATTTCGTCCTGGCCGTGAAACAGTGGACCAGCTCTTTACCCTCGGCAGGGTCCTCGAGGCTGCATGGGAGCTCGCCCAACCAGTCTACATGTGTTTTGTGTACATGGAAAAGGCGACGACCGTGTCCCTCGGGGCCTCCTGTGGTGGGTTTTTCTAGGAGCAGCCGACGCATAGAGGGGGTCCGCTTTGGTGGCCTCAGTATTGCATCTCTGCTTTTTTGCAGATGATGTGGGTCTGTTGGCTTCATCAAGCCGTGATCTCCAGCTCTCACTGGAACAGTTCAGTGTGAAGCGGCTGGGATGAAAATTATCACATCCAAATCTGAGACCATGGGCCTCAGTCAGAAAAGGGTGGAGTGCCCTCTCCAGGTCGGTGATGAGATCCTGCCCCAAGTGGAGAAGTTCAAGTATCTTGGGGTCTTGTTCACAAGTGAGGGAATAATGGAACAGGATATCGACAGGCAGATCGGTGCTGCATCTGCAGTGCAGCGGACTTTGTATCGGTCTGTTGCGGTGAAGAAGGCGCTAAGCCTCAATGCGAAGCTCTCAATTTACCGGTCAATCGACGCTCCTACCCTCACCTATGGACACGAGCTGTGGGTCGTGAGCGAAAGAACAAGATCCCGGATACAAGCGGCCGAAATGGGTTTCCCACGCAGGGTGTCCGGGCTCTCCCTTAGATATAGGGTGAGAAGCTCGGGGTAGAGCCGCTGCTCCTCCGCAGTGAGAGGAGCCAGATGAGGTGGCTTGGGCATCTGATTAGGATGACTCTTGGACGCCTCCCTGGTGAGGTGTTCCAGGGACGTCCCATCCGGAGGAGACCCCAGGGACGACCCAGGACACACTGGAAAGACTATGTCTCGCGGCTGTCCTGGGAATGCCTCGGATCCCCCCGGAAGAGCTGAATGAAGTGGCTGGATTAAGGAAAGTCTGGGCTTCCCTGCTAAATCTACGGCCCTTGCGACGCGACCTCGGATAAGCGGAAGAAAATGGATGGATGGATGGAAAGATTAGTGTGGTCTATTGTATCAAAAGCGGTGCTCAGATCCTTATTTTAGTCTCTTGAAAAGAATAGTTTGGTCTGCTATATCAAAAGCATTACTAAGACCCCAGCAGAAACAACACCATTAATTTGTGGCTATCAAGATGTCCGCTTAAATCATTTAAAATCTTGAGGAGGGCAGTCTCAGTACTGTGGTTCACCCTAAAGCCAGACTGATACTTTTCAAGAATGTAAAAATTTGCTAAAATGTCATTGATTGAGTATAAATAAGTTTTTCTAAAACTTTGCTTAAAATTTAAGTTTCATACTTGTCGGTGACTGTTCAAATCATCAAATTATAAATTACCCCTCTACAGAAGGGGCTTCACCAGTACTGCTATAAAACTAGGTTAACACGTGACATAATACATTGAATCATGTCTTTTGCCTAATCAGCCTTTAATTCCATCTATTTATAAATTTATGGCAAGGCATGAATAGGAAATGGGTAGACTATGAATTTGATAACAGCAAATGTGGCATCCTTCAGCATCTGTGTGCACTATTAAAGGAATACCGTGAAATAAATTCTGCATCTGCAAAGAACTGTACATACTGTTTGGAAGCATGTCAACATTGCATTAAGTTGAATGCCAATAGTGCCTGGAACCATTCATCATTCAACAGCAATGCATGCACCTTCGGGAAATGAAAGATTTTGCATTCATATAAAAATTTATTTGGTGTGACCTCCCTCTTTGCGAATGCCGAATAAAAAGATAGATCTGTGAAATCATTGGGGGAGACAGATGTGAGCGCAAATCAGCAATGTCATCAGTGTCAACATGGCATACTTTGTGTATTTTTAGCATTGCAACCAAACCCATGACTAAATTAGTTTTTCTATTTGAAATGTCATCATAAATGGCCTCTTTCTGTAGGAACTGCTCTGTTTTGCTTGGACAGCTCTGCCATCCCATAAGGCTAATAAGCATCTTGGTGGTCCTAGCTGCAGGGATGTGCATCTTCCTCCGGATGCAGGGTGACTTTAGTGGTATTGCAGTCAGCAGTCACATCTTAAATTACCTTGTATTCCCACACGCATATTAGCCACTGATGTGCATGGTTCCAGGTAAACTTACTTAACAAAGTAATCATCATACTGTAAATGATAAATTATTGTCTTCCTCTTTTCCTTTGCTGGGAAATATTGTAAATGAACACATTGCATCCCAAAGGCTAGGTAATGTTTCAGGTTAGCACACGAAAGTTAATCTTCAGGAATAGGGGAGGAGAAGAAAATGTAAATGTATGTAAGCCAGGTGATTCATCAATCAATCATATCATCATATTAGCATGGCAACGAGCAGACTGCACAGTGTTCAGTGTCATGAGATTTCCGTTGACTGCACCAGCTGTTCGGTGGCCAGCATAGTATTTTTGAGCTGTAACTATTGTTGCTACTTTTTATATTTGTGCCCGTAGTTTGGATGTTCAGTCTGTATTTGCTCATTTTTTGTGGATGGAAGATTCACTTCATTTTTGGAGGGTCACTTTTTATAGTTATAGCATGATTAGTAGAGCAGTATATGCTATATATTGTTTATGAAGAGAGTATTAGGCATCTAGTCACTACAAGGGCAAAATGTGTTGTTGCTGCCTGAGACACATATATTACAGAAATGTAATGCAAACCAGAACTAGTAATTAGGCTTTTGACGATCAGGATTTTTGGGGCCGATCACGATCACCGATCAGCAAGTTTAAAAAAACCATAACTGATCACCGATCAGATCACGAGATGGAGCAATGCGTCTATTTATATGACTTGTTCATTTATTGTATATACTTGTGTACTGTATACTGTATCGATCCATTCATTTTCTGTACATCTTATCCTCACTAGGGTCACGGGCATGCTGGAGCCCATCCCAGCTCAAATTATTCTCTAGCATTTTAGACAAAAGTTAAAACACCAATGACTTCTAGGGGGCATTCAAGGATTGGCCACTGACATAAATTTAGGTAAAATCAACATTACATGACAGAAATAATGGGTGCTAACTTCCTGTAATTAAATTACTTCATTGCAATTAAATTACTTTAATAAATACTGTTATTGACATGCTTACGCTAACTTTCTCACTGTCCCAGCGGCATGCTCCTCGTGTACATTCTTCAGGCGCGCAATCAAATTTGTTGTGTTGAAGCATTTAGATAACGTTCCCCACGACTTACTTCAGTTGTGCACAGACTGCAAATAATTTACGTGTTGTTTGTGAGACACCGCAAAATAGTTCCACACCAATGACGTGTTTTTTTTTCACCGACATGATTGAAAAAAGTTTTATTGGCTGTCAGATAGTTACAGTACTGCGCAACAAGACACGTGACAAGGCTAAAAATAAACTAGCTTTTGAATTCATACGCGACGAAGACGCGGAGTTAAATGTTGATCGATGACGTCATTGATCGGATCGGCGACTTATGACATGAAAGCCGATCAGCCAATCAACATAAAATGCTAATTATCGGCCAATACCAATAACACCGATCAGGTCGGCGTAAAGTCTACTAGTAATAATTGCTGAATGTCTTAATTTTGTAACACATTGTACCAACACTGATAGAACAAGGATAGAACAGCAATGGATGCAAGTTAATCCAAACAAAGGTAAAGAGGTGTTATTTACCAAAACCCATATCAGCAGTTTTATTGGAAGATCACATTTCTTCATTCAAGGATGAAAAAGATAGTAATGTTTTCACTAGACACTGACTGATTGTCAAGGTACCTATATATATATCCAATAGCCAATGGCTTTTATCACCAGGTCCTTATTCATGAAAAGCTTATTTTCCATGTGCAGACTGCTGTTGTTTAATGATTATGCTTGTGATCTAATATCAAAATTAATCTTTCCAAGAGGACTGATGGGGCATTTCTTCAGCTTGCAAAAATGGCAGTATTTGGTAAGCTGCACATCCATGTTGTGGTTCCAGTCAAAATGGGAAACAATGGGAACAATTACAAGTAGCAACTGGAGATGTATGTAGTGTAAGAAGAATGACAAATGGCTTGCCTGGGGAGAGAAGGCAACAGAAGGCTTTGCTCATGTGCAGTCTGGTGGCACACATGCCTTGATTTTGCTGTAATGAAGACACCACTGTGACACAGTTCACATTGTTTACAGTGACTGGTGCCCCTCAAGATTACACATAAACACACCTGCAAAAGTATTGGAAGTGTAACGCAAAATATACGAACCCTAATTCCAATGAAGTTGGGACGTTGTGTAAAACGTAAATGAAAACAGAATACAATGATTTGCAAATCCATTTCAACCTATATTCAATTGAATACACTACAAAGACATGATATTTCATGTTCAAACTGATGAACCTAATGTTTTATTGCAAACATTCTCTCATTTTGAATTTGATGCTCCAAAAAGCTGGTACAGGGGCAACAAAAGACTGGCAAAGTAGAGAAATGCTGGTACATTCCACAGGTGAACAGGTTAATTGGAAACAGGTGAGTGTCATGCTTGGGTATATTGTAAAAGGAGCATCCCCGAAAGGCGCAGTTGTTCATATAGCGTATATGAGGGTTACTTAAAAAGGTAATTAATTTAGGAGAAAAGAATAAACCGGAAGCGAAGCCTGCGTTACTTCTGGTTTAGCGTAATTTTAAGTTTAATCGTTAAAATCAACTATTTTATCTAGTGAAGGGGCACCACGTCACTTTTTGTATGTATAAAATTTAGGGAAAGTGACGAGAAACCTTTATATCAGTCACGTAATCTGAAGGTTGCTACATTTTATGAAATTTTGAGTTCTAGACGACAGCGGTTTACTAAACTCAGAACTCACACAAAATACAACCAAGAGTGGAATTTTATAGAATATTTAATGACATATTATAGAATATTCAATGACAGAGCTCTAGCGGGAAACACACAAAGAGGTCGAACTAAAGAAAGAAAATAACTCGGGGGGGGTGGGGGGGGGGGGGGGGTTGGCCGAGGCCAGGCTGAGGCTGGCTAGATGCCACCAAGACAAGCGCGAAGAAGCCAGAAGGAAAAAAAGAAAAGCGAGTCCAGAAGGCGGGAGTTAAGAATTAAATACCCCAGGGGTGGGGCATGTGCAAGAGGGACGGAGAAACCTCGAGAAGACCACACCCATCAGCTTGAATCTTGTCTCATTTTTTACCCGTAAAATGGGTTTTAAAGTCATATATTAATAAAAAATAACCTCAACTTGGTACTCCCTTTACTCAGAGGTCAAGCATATCGAGCTGACTGTTTATACTTTAGTCTTGGCAAATCAACTGCTTATGATTCAAATCATATTTCATGCTGCTTGGAGTCAAATCTAAACAAACAATTCTCAAAATCTCACAATTGCGCTTGTAAAGTTGACACACTGACACAGACATCAAGGCATACATTTGGAATATTTGTGAAATATCAAAACAGACATTTATCCTTGGTTAAACATCAAATGAGAGGTCACGGGTTGCAGTCTCTCAAACGCCAGTGGGTGGCGCCTTGCGTGCACGTTTACATATTAACTTGATTGGTTGTTGCTGTATTTGCATTCCATCGTCGAACGGTCCCTTTTGGGCTGTTGTGAGTTCAAACGAGTCTTTGATGACTGTAAACCAAGATTTCGAGGTGACCTGCTAATTAATTTAAGGTCCACTAGCTGTCTTCTTGTGGGAGTCTCACAGCAGGTCGGCTTCAAAGAATGCAGTTTATGAAAATGTGGGGAGTCACTGTTTCACCTCAGTTTGCAGGGAGCATGTCCGTGACATTCACAAGCAAGGATGGGGCGAGATTCACAACTTTGTGAATAACTGTGTGAGCAAATAATCCAACAGTTTAAGAGCAACGTTTCTTGAAGTACTTCATCATCTACGGTCCATATCATCAAAACAGTCTGAGTGTGAGGAAATGTTTGCACATAAGTGGCACCACCAAAAACCAACATTGCATGAAAAAACGCCATCATTGGCTTCATCAAGCCGTGATCTCCAGCTCTCACTGGAGCGGTTGGCAATCGATTGTGAAGAAGTTGGGATGAAAATCATCCATCCATCCATCCATTTTCTACCACTTATCCGAGGTCGGGTCGCGGGGGCAGTAGTCTCTCCAGCAACGTAGTCCCTCCAGCGTGTCCTGGGTCGTCCTCTAGGTCTCCTCCTGGTGGGACGAGCCCGGAACACCTCACCAAGGAGGCGTCCGGGAGGCATCCGAATCAGATGCCCCAGTCACCTCATTTGGCTCCTCTCAATGTGGGGGAGCAACGGCTCTACTCTGAGATCCTCCCGGATGACCGAGCTTCTCACCCTATCTCGAAGGGAGCACCCGGACACCCGGAAACTCATTTCGGCCGCTTGTATCCGGGATCTTGTTCTTTTGGTCACAACCCACAGCTCGTGACCATAGGTGAGGGTAGGAACATAGATCGACCGGTAAATTGAGAGATTCACCTTTCAGCTTAGCTCCTTCTTTACCACAACAGACTGATACAAAGTCCGCATCACTGCAGATGGTGCACCGATCCGTCTGTCGTTCCATTCTTCCCTCACTCGTGAACAAGACCCAAAGATACTTAAACTTCTCCACTTGGAGCAGGACCTCATCCCTGACCTGGAGAGGGCAAGCCACCCTTTTAAGACTGAAGACTATGGTCTCAGATTTGGAAGTGCTGATTCTCATCCCAGCCGCTTCACACTCAGCTGTGAACTGCTCCAGTGAGAGCTGGAGATCACAGCTTGATGAAGCCAACAGAACCACATCATCTGCAAAAAGCAGAGATGCAATACTGAGCCTTGGCTGCGCCTAGAAATACTGTTCATAAAAGTTATGAACAGAATCGGTGACAAAGGGCAGCCTGTATCAGGGGGTTCGGTAGCCCATAGTCCCGAAGCACCCACCACAGGACACCCCGAGGGACATGGTCAAACGCCTTCTCCAAGTCCACAAGACACATGTAGACTGGTTGAGCGAACTCCCATGCACCCTCGAGGACCCTGCCGAGGGTGTAGAGCTGGTCCACTGTTCCATGGCCAGGACGAAACCACACTTCCCGACGGACCCTCCTCTTCCGCACCCCTGAATAGACCTTACCAGGGAGGCTTAGGAGTGTGATCCCCCTGTAGTTGGAACACACCCTTCTTAAAAAGGGGGACCACCACCCCAGTTAGCCAATCCAGAGGGACTGTCCCCGATGTTCACGCAACGTTGCAGAGGCGTGTCAACCAGGACAGCCCCACAACATCCAGGGCAATTCTCATCCACTCCTGGGGCCTTGCGACCGAGGAGCGTTTTAACCAACTCGGTAACCTCAACCCCAGAGACAGGAGAGCCCGCCTCAGAGAACACAGACTCTGCTTCCTCATGGGAAGGCGTGTCAATGGAATTGAGAAGGTCTTTGAAGTATTCTCCGCGAGTCGAGGTCAGCAGTGCATTTCCTCGAAGCCGTCCGGAAGTCTTTCTCCATGGCCTCACCGAACCCCTCCCATGCCTATGTTTTTGCTTCGCTGACCACCAAAGCTGCATTCCGCTTGGTCAGACAGTACCCATCAGCTGCCTCAGGAGTCCCAGAGGCCAAAAAGGCCCAATAGGACTCCTTCTTCAGCTTGATGGCATCCCTCACCGTTGATGTCCACCAACGAGTTCGGGGATTGCCGCCACAACAGGCACCAACCACCTAACAGCCACAGCTCCAGTCGGCCGCCTCAGCAATGGATGCGCAGAACATGGTCCACTCGGACTCGATGTCCCCCGCCTCCCACGGACCATGACCAAAGTTCTCTCGGAGGTGGGAGTTGAAACTCCTTCTGACAGGGGATTCTGCCAGACGTTCCCAGCAGACCCTTACAATACGTTTGGGCCTACCACGTCGGACCGGCATCTTCCCCCACCATCGGAGCCAACTCACCACCATGTGGTGATCAGTTGATAGCTCCGCCCCTCTCTTCACCCGAGTGTCTGAAACATGTGGCCGCAAGTCCGATGACACGACCACAAAGTCGATCATCAAACTGCAACCTAGGGTGTCCTGGTGCCAAGTGCATGTGTGGACACCCTTATGCTTGAACATGGTGTTCGTAATGGACAATCCGTGATTAGCACAGAAGTCCAATAATAGAAAACCGCTTGAGTTCTGATCGGGAGGTGTGTTCCTCCCAATCACACCCTTCCAGGTCTCACTGTCACTGCCCACGTGAGCATTGAAGTCCCCCAGCAGAACGATGGAATCCTCCTTGGGAGCGCTCTCCAGCACCCTCTCTAAGGACTCCAAAAAGGGCAGGTACTCTGAACTGCTGTTTGGTGCATAGGCACAAACAGCAGTCAGGACCTGTCCCCCCACCTGAAGGCGGAGGGAGGCTACCCTCTCGTCCACCGGGGTGAACCCTAACGTACAGGCGCCGAGCCGGGAGGCGATAAGTGTACCCACAGCTGCTCTGCGGCTCTCACCGTGGGCAACTCCAGAGTGGAAGAGAGTCCAACCCCTCTCAAGAGGACTGGTACCAGGGCCCAAGCAATGTGTGGAGGCGAGTCCGACGATATCTAGTCGGAACTTCTCCACCTCATACACCAGCTCGGCCTCCTTCCCTGCCAGAGAGGTGACATTCCTCGTCCCGAGAGCCAGCGGCCACCGCCCAGCTTGCAATGCACCCACTGGAGGCCAGTGTGTACTGTGTGTAGACACATGCGCTGAACTAAACCTGGATCATATTGAAGTCCTATTTCTGACTTTTGGGATGCAAATTGTACTTTCTGCTTCAGATCTAAGACTCGCATAAAGAAGGTTTGAGCTGTCTCCCTACTTTTCTGAACATCTGAACCGAGCTGCTTGTAAAGCTCTGTAGCACTCCTCCTGAAAATGAGAATGCAGAATGCGTCTGTGTGGGAAGGTTAAGTAAAATTTTCCCTCCAAGCGACTCCATAGCTGTAACCCAGAGGAGATCGCCCTGATGACAGTATCAACTATTTCTATATCGGGATATCCTCTATTTGGTTCATTCTCAATCTGATGAGCAAGACTGCAGAGTGTCGGTTTATCCCTCTAGTCTGGTTCACCTATTTGACCAGAAATGTTGAATTTTTTGCACCATTGTTCGCTTAGGGCATGTTGAGTATTGGCTGAGGGCAGCATCCTCACTTGAGTACCAAGTGCGTTTTGGTGCTAGGGCCAAACATCCTTTACTGTCATCATCTTCTTGATTTTCAATCCCTGTCGTCTGGTTGTATTTCTTAGCTCTGCTGTATCTCTCTCTGTTCCTCCTGTCTCTGGATCATGCAAAGTTTGCATTGTATCATCATCATCAATATCATACTTCAGCTGTGAAATTTTGTCCCTCAGTTGCTATAATTCAGACATGCCTTCATTCTCCAGTTTCTCAAATTCCTCTCTTTCAAGATGCTTCACAATATAAGTCACAAATGATATGCGCATTTTCTGTTTAACATTCCCAGATATATTGAGAAAATCACATATTTCCAGTAGATCGTCTTTGGTCAGTGTGTGCAACATTCCTATAACCGCTTCCTGTAGCTCTTCCATCATGTTGACAGTGCAGGCGGTACAGAAGTTGAATCTGAACTGGAATGTCTCGCTGTTCTACTGATGATCTCTAATTGGCCCCGTTTAACAAGTATCCACCGACCAATTTCTAGCTCTGCTCAAACAGCAACAGAGCTGGAAGTGGCGGAAATGAAGATGTTGACGCCCTCTCTAAGAGTGACCAGGTTTGATAGGATTAGAAATGATCTGACAACCAAGGTTAGATGTTTTGGAGACAAAGTTAGAGCGAGCAGACTTCGATGGTTTGGACACGTCCAGAGAAGAGATAGTGAGTATATTGGTAGAAAGATTATGAGAATTGCCAGCCAAGAGAGCTCGAGGAAGACAAAGAGAAGGTTGATAGCTGTAGTGAGGGAAGACATGAGGGAAGTTGGTGTTAGAGAGGAGGATGCAGGAGAAAAGCTTACATGGAAAAGGATGACACGCTGTGCCAAAAGGCAAATATTATATATACTGCGATTGGCTGGCCACCAGTTCAGGGCGTACCCCGCCTCCTGCCCAATGATAGCTGGTATAGGCTCCAGCACGCCGGCGACCTTATTGAGGAGAAGCGGCTCAGAAAATGGATGGATGGATAATAGCTGTCATCGGGCAGGAGGCGGGGTACACCCTGAACTGGTTGCCAGCCAATCGCAGGGCACATACAAACAAACAACCATTCGCACTCACAGTCACACCTATGGGCAATTTTAGAGTGTCCAATTAATGCATGTTTTTGGGACGTGGGAGGAAACCGGAGTGCCCGGAGAAAACCCACGCAGGCATGGGGAGAACATGCAAACTCCACACAGGCGGGGCCGGGGATGGAACCCGGGTCCTCAGAACTGTGAAGCTTACGCTCTAACCAGTCGTCCACCGTGCCGCCCATATATATATACAACCCGAATTCCAATGAAGTTGGGTCGTGTCAAACTTAAGAAAAAAGGCTGTGTCATAGTTCAGTTTTTCTTTTTTAATATTATATATATATATATATTCATAAAGACATGGATCAAAGCGTTTGATGAAGATGAACTTGAACTTTCCCAGAAGTGTTTAAGCTGTTATAACACCAGAGGGTGGAACAATGTCATAGTAAACCCTATGGACGAGGAATGGGATGTCACCTAAATTCATATCTGACTCAAGGCAATTGAACAAATACTTTTGGCAATATAGTATCTATCTTTCTATCTATCTATCCATCCATCTGTCTGTACTTCTCTCAACTGAATGCCATATAAGAGGGAGGTAAGAAAAGAAATATTTGAAATACAATACAATTTAGGCTTGGGGCACACTTCTTTTTTTATGTTGTTAGTGCTGGAAGTAAATCTGAGAATTCAATACATCTCGAGTCACTTCTATTATTCAAAAGAGACAAAGAACACAATGAAAACAAGACACAGTGTGTGTGTCTGTGCATGTTTGTGTTTGTGTGTTGCAAAGTTATATTTCTTTCCATCAACCTCACAAAGTTAAAAGCTTGATGCATTTGGTGCATAATTTAGCTGTGTTGTATCTGTCTATGCTCTGGGGGATGTAACATCATTGTTCCATGGAAATAACTGAACTGTATAAAGTACATGTGCAGCTATGTTACTCACAGGGTAGATGTCTCATCGTGTACATTTTCACTCAACTACACAAAATAGAGCACGCCCATTCTTGCACCATACTGTTTTTCCATATATTGTAACGATCTAAAAAGGTCACATTATTTGGGATACGGTAAAATCTCCTAAGACCCAACACCTAAAGATCAAAAGGAATTCAATGTTCACAATGTTTGGGAAAATACTTAAAGTCCCCATGGGATTAACATCACAAATGTGTATTGTGTTTTATATTGTTCTACGCAGCCACAGAAGAGTGTCAGTGACTAGCACCCTCCGGAACAGGAGGTGACCTGGACCTCTTGGTCAATTGGGAACAAAAGTCCATTCGTGTCGCCAGGATGCCCACACGAGATGCAAGATTCTTAGTTGTAGCCTTCATCTCTTTCAGTGTCTGACTGTGGTTGAAAATAGCACAGTCTAATGTCTCAGTTTCTGCTAGGTCCATTTCCTTTGGGCTGATCGTTTCCTTTTACGGTTTGTGACTGGTTGGAACCCAAAGCAGTAACAGAACATGGAGGTGATTTAACAGTCTTTATTTAAACAAAAATTAAAGTAACAAAATAAAACTTAAATACAAAAGTAGCACAATCTGGGGAACAAAAGGCGTGACCAAACAGGTAGGAAAAGAGAAACCGAAAACTATGGTGCAAGGAAAAAACAAACAAAAGCATGACAACAAAAGCAAAGACAAGACTTGAGGCTTACGATGATGGGAAAAGGGAGCAAGGAGCCTCAAGAGGAAGATGCCACAACTCAGAGGAACAGGGACAAAACACAAAGTCATTCCTACTGGGAGAAGTACAAAGTAAAACTGGAGCAAGACAGGTTTCAAACTGCTACAAAAAGAAAAAAAAAAAAAAAAAAGAATCAAACTGGCATCTTCCAGGTGTGCATGAAGTGGTTAAGACTCGGAGCTGATTGCCAAAGCACTCCCAGGTGTGCACCTCCTCGCTCACTCCACCCAGCTCACAACACCCCCTCAGTGAAACAAGAAGAAGCACACATAAGAACCAGCTAACAGCAGGAAACAAAAAAATCAGACAGAACAGAACATTTCCACAAGACTGTCTGATGTTTGGAAACCTTTTTTTTTTTAACATGTGCTCCCTACATTTATGTTACATTTACATCTCATCTATAAATCTCTACCTGTCCTTTCCCATATTTTTTTCCTAACCGTTGATCCAGAAAATTGTATTCTTCTATAACTTACTCAAATTAATCAAATGCTTGATAGTTTGGTAAACACATCACAAGCCAGCTAACGCAACAACAAGTCAACAGTAAAAATAAAAGAAAAATGGAATGTACATTAAATGAGCCATAATATAGCATAATGTATTATTTGTTTTATTTACCCAACATACTTATGCACATACATTACATTTGCACTTGTACAATACAATTTATAAATATTACAATGTTACTTAAACCACTGCATGTACTGTATAGCTAATGTTTTATAATGCAAATGTATTTGTGTTTTTGATAATATAAATTGTGAGAAAATAACATGCTAGCTCTGATTGCTTAGAAATGTAGGTTGTTACCTGCATGTGCAGTTTGCAGTTTAGTATCACTGCAAATCAATTAGACCATCACCCAAGCAATGTTGGTGATGTCAACTGGTTGCCTTTACCAGTGATTCCCATCCAGGGTCTTGTGTGTCGTGAGAGATCATCAGGGGTTTGCGAAATTTTAAAATGTTACTTTATTTGTCCAAACATTATTATTTATTCATTACAAATATATCCTTGTTCATCTACCTCCACCAGCGATGTACAGTGGCAGACACACCAATGGTAAATTCTCTTCCATTAAATGGCAGAGGGTACAATAAACCTGTTACCATTCATAAAACAGAAAAAGTCATGGCTTCCTGCAAGCATAGTTTTGTGTTCAATAAAGCAGGTCCAGATTTCACACTTTGTTAGTAAATGTTGTCTTAGATTTTTCCAAAGTAAAAAAAGCAAAAAAATAAAAAAAAATGGGTGTCCTGGGCCTTGGCCCAATTAAGGTTTGGAAACACTGGCCGTTAGTAACGATTGTTCTACTGGAAAATGTGTAAAATCATGAAACTGTTTCAATAAATATCCAGATTTTTTTTTTTACAGTTAAAATTAAAAACAATCTAATAACTGCTTAAATAGTGATAAAATCCTTGAAATATACTGCACCTCATGTCATACCTCATCATGTGTCAATCCAAACACAGAGACAAGTCTATGTGGCTTTTAATGTGACAGTAAATACACTTGTTTGTATGGACTACTTAAATTACTTCTAATCTAAAGAAGGTTTATACCAAAGCATGTGGCAAAATTATCTGTGTTCTAGACTAATCTGAATCTAGAATACAAATAATCTCCTTCATTTTTTTCATGAAGTCAGTGAAGTTGGAAAGCTTTAATATATTTTCTTGTAAGATTACATACAAACGTACATATACATGTATGCAGCATATACAGTACATGAGGAAGGATGTTCCAAAAGGCTGATAGAATCAAGAGACTGTTTGAAGTACAAATACGAATAACAAATGTACATGCTCACTGCCTGCTGTTTATCTTTCTGTGTCAGTACAGATGGAATGTTGCTGTTTTAATTGAAAAAAAAAAAGTTTGAAGTGCCATTCCAAAAAGCTCAGCAGAGAATATTGCACACATTTAACATGAGCACAGACTCACTTTAACTTGCATACAGTACATTTAAGCGCTGAGTCTAAAGCATTGTGCAAATTGTCTACAGTACATCGGTGACAACAGCAAACAGATGAAACAGATTAAAGCTCACCAAAGAGTAATCACATTCTTATTGACTCTGCCCTGAAATCCTTTTTTATAATTTTGCACACACACACACACACACACACACTTACACACACAAGCGCACGCACACAGACACACAAACACACACGGACAAGTGTTTTCAATTGTACTTCACTACCCCAAAGCCCATCTGAGCAGAGTACATGAAAGTTCTTTGGTCGAATTCTATTTCACTTGGACAAAAAAACCGTACCGTGTTGTAGCTAGGTCAAAGAAATCATTTATTTGACGACAATAAAGGTTTTTTTAAAATACATCGATCAAAATCCGCTTATTGTCTTGTTTGTTTCCTATTTACAACCCCAATTCCAATGAAGTTGGGACGTTGTGTTAAACACAAATAAAAACAGAATACAATGATTTCCAAATCATGTTCGACCTATATTTAATTGAATACACTACAAAGACAAGATATTTAATGCTCGAACTGATAAACTTTATTGTTTTTAGCAAATAATCAAGAACTTATAATTTTATGGCTGCAACCCGTTCCAAAAAAGGGTCATGTTTACCACTGTGTTACATCACCTTTTCTTTTAACAACATTCAATAAATGTTTGTGGACTGAGGACATAGATACTGTGACTGTACTTCACTGAAGACAGAATAACAGATAATTATTTCTAAAAATGAAACACAAAAAAAGGAGAATGTCACTACAATGCTGGTAATGCTATTTATGAGCATGTTAAAGCATTACAGATATCATAGTAATCTCTCTAAGTCATCCGTATACTGCTCTAGTATATTGGATCATTGTGGCTTATTACTATTTTTGAGATTTGAACGCTCCGTTAGGGTATTTAGCGTAAGGTTAAAATCACCTCCCATAATAATTGTAGAAGTGGCTGATGATTTTGTGAAAAGCGCATGTGAAAAAAGGCTGGATCATCTTTATTTGGAGCATATACATTGACAATTGTATAAAGCTTGTTAAATATTGTAGCCTGTATAATTATATATCGGCCTTCTGGATCTGATACTGTACTATTTATTGTAAAAAGTAGTCTTTTATGGACAAGTATTGAGACTCCTCTTTGTCTACAATTATAAAAGGCCGAGATAACCTGAGTGAAATTACAGTCAATGAGGCATTTTTCTTCTGACTTAGTAAGGTGCGTTTTTTGTAATAGAAGGAGGTCTGTTTTAAATTTAGTGGTATAATCCATAATCTTAATACTCTTTGCCTGTGATCGAATGCCATTGACATTCCAAGACACGGATGTTAAGTGTGACATATAATGGGTGTGTGTATCATAATTTAAAATAGATTTGTTACTATGCATTCGTTGTTGTTGGTTTATTTTTGGCAGTTTTTCGGGAGATTTTTTGGTATTGTGTTGACGAATGTTATTTAGAGAGGGTGATAGAGATGCTATATATTATATATGTACTGCAAAGCCAGGGTACATAGAAGGGTAACGAGCAAACACTGAACATAGGAAACAAACAGTGACAAGGGGATAATATGGTGTGTGGTGGTGGTTTGTGCTGCGCAAAAAGAGTTTTGAGCGACTTGTGCGTTTAGTGTGTGTGGAAACAAGCAGAGCAGGAAAGCAGAGAGATAGGAGTGAGGATTCATGATGGTGGCATGCGTGATTCCGTTTTTGTTTATCTAAGGCAAAAGTGGAAAGAATGAAACAAAATGCAATATTTTTTTTACAATTCATAACAACAACAGATCAAAACAAGTACTCATCTAGAAGAGCTAGGGCGTGACGTTGGCATCACGAAACAGTCGCTGTCGACATATAGCTTGTCGACAACTAACCACGCTCATTTGCCTTTGTCGCGGAAATCCTTCATCAACGGGTACAAAATTGTACGCCTCTCATTAATCTCCTTGGGGAACTGGTCGTTTATTCCAAACGAAGTCCCTTTAAGCTCCCGACCTTTGGATTTTACAAACACTTTTTGCTGAAAGTGTTCAAACTTTGCAATGATGGGACGTGGTCGGTTTCCTGGACGAGGGCCTCTCAATCGGTGGAGATGGTGAAAAGTAATCTTGTTGACTGTATCTAGCTGTATATTGAGCGCAGACATCATAAACTTTTTCATTTGCACCTCAGGGTCTTCCGGAACATTGTCTGGAATGCCTGAGAAAATGAGGTTGTCTCGCATGCTTCTTGATTGAATGTCCAGCGTAGTTTCTTTCATGAGTTTAGATTCCAGTCTAAGAGTTTAGAGTTCTGCTGACGTTGACATCATGTTTGATCGAAGCGCAGTATTATCTAATCTTAGCTCATTCACTTGTTGTTGCGTGAATTCCAAGCTCCTTCACACGAAATCCCAACTTTGCTTTCTCTCGCTCTGACTCAACGCAGTAAACGGTCACGTTTCCAACTTTAGTCCAACACACAATGTTTTATTCCCCTTTTTGTATGCCGATTTTCCTTCCTTTTACCCTTATTAGTGTTATTTTCTTTTGTTAGTTAGACACTTTTTGTGTTTCCCTCTAGATCCCTTGTAGATGTAATTAAATATACCATAAAATTACACTCTTGGTTGTATTTTGTGAGTTTGTTCTGAGTTCAAGTAAACCTCTTGTGTGTGCATTAGCCATCCATCCATCCATTATCTGAGCCGCTTCTCCTCACTAGGGTCGCGGGCGTGCTGGAGCCTATCCCAGCTGTCATCGGGCAGGAGGCGGGGTACACCCTGAACTGGTTGCCAGCCAATCGCAGGGCACATAGAAACAAACAACCATTCGCACTCACAGTCATGCCTACGGGCAATTTAGAGTCTCCAATTAATGCATGTTTTTGGGATGTGGGAGGAAACCAGAGTGCCCGGAGAAAACCCACACAGGCACGGGGAGAACATGCAAACTCCACACAGGCGGGGACGGGGATTGAACCCCGCACCTCAGAACTGTGAGGCTGACGCTCTAACCACTCGGGCACCGTGCCGCTGTGTGTGCATTAATGAGGAAAAAATGAACTTAAAAGATTTTAGCAAATGGCTGCAATATAAATTATTAAGGGGAACAATCTATTCAGTTACCTGGCCCTGTGTGAAAAAGTAATGGCCACCTAAACCTCATAATTGGTTGGGCCACCCTCAGCAGCAACAACTGAAATCAAGCATTTTCTATAACTGACAATGAGTCTTTCACATCTCTGTGAAGATATTTTGGCCCAGTCTTGCTTGCACAATTGTTTGAATTCCGCAAAAATTGAGATTTTTCGAGAATGAACGGCCTTTTTAAGGTCATGCCACTGCATTTCAATCGAATTAAATTCTGGACTTTGACTAGGCCGCTCCAAAACCTTCATTTTGTTTTTATGCCATTCAGAAGTTGACTTGTTGGTGTGTTTTGGATCGTTATCCTGCTGCAATACCCAAGTGCGCTTCAGCTTGCGTTCACAAACTGAAGGGTGAACATTCTCCTTCAGGATTTTCTGTTAAAGGATAGAATTCTTGGTTCCATCAATCACAGCAAGTTGTACAGGTCCTGAAGGAGCAAGCAGCCCAAGACCAGAACACTACCACCAACATGTTTGACTGTTGGTAGGTTGTTCTTTTTCTGAAATGCTGTGCTACATTTACACCAGATGTAACAAGACACACACCTTCCAAAAAGCTCAACTTTCATCTCTTCAGTCCGTATAATTTTCTTCCAAAAGTAAAATGAGCCTTTATGCTCTGTTTGGTCAGTAGTGTTTTTTGCCTTGGAGCTGACATTTTTGCCTAGTCTCTTCCTGACTGTTGTGTGATGAAAGGTCAGAGGACAAAGATTTTAAAATTGTTCTTGATAACTCTAGAACCCCTTTACAGACCACATCTCCCATTTTTAAGTGATTATGTAGCAGATATACAGAGGTTAAATCAATATGATGCAGAATGCGCTGGATGCTTTGTGACGTAACACTAGCCAAACAGCCTGTTCATTTGGTGTTGTGTGCTATTGTTCCATGCTGTTGTTCCCATCCTTGTATAGTTGTTGTCGTATGATTTAGCGGCATTTGGTTGTACAAATGGTTCAGGCAGTGGCATGGTTCAGAGTTGTTGTTTTTTTTTGGCTTTCCAAGCGAAATAGGAATATGTGACCAGTGGATAGGGAAAGTCAATCGACAGGGGAAGAAACTTGGTCAGCTATGGGTGCCTAGCAAGCATTCCAAACTCTGTGCTGATCACTTCGAACTGGCGTGTTGTGAGAAAGACAGAAAGCATTGGATACAGAGCTGTAGTTAGGCAGATGCTGAAATCAGCTGCGGTGCCAACTATTTTTCCTACCTCAACCACTACCAAGAGAACAAAATTTTGCAGCCGCCACGGTGCTGCAGCGAAGCGGCGCATACAAGAGGTGAGCATTTCCTTAATTATACCTATGACTCTATGATGGTTGTTACGCACTGGGCAGTAGAAAAAAAAAGACCCACGCAGTACTTTTCAGTACTGTCATCTGTACTTTTGCCTATGTGACAACCGAACAGACACGGCAAAGACTTTCTGTGTGGCGTGTTATAACACTACTTGAGCGATGGACACACAATATAAAGGAATACTGCATCCTATGTAAAAGCTTGTGCCGTGTCACTGAAACATATATGAATATATAATACGTGTAGCCGTGCTAAAAGATATTGGCACCCCTGGGGTGCCGTTATTTCAAGTCATGACTGTATAAAATGACATGCTTTTGACATAACGCCTTTCTGTTTGAGTTATTTCTTGATTGAACAGGTCTGGAGGTAATTAGGCTTGGGTGTGAACAGTAAAAAAACAAAAGTTGTGATTAGCCACAATTAATTCATGATTTAATAAGGGGGTATTTACTTTTTCACACAGGTAACTTTAAATATATATATTTTTTCCTTAATAAATGAAATCATCATTTGAAAACGGCATTTTAAGTTTACTTGAGTTATATTTGTCTGATAGTTACATTTGCTTGATGATCTTAAACATTAAAGCTGGGAAACTACAAAAATAAAATAATTTGAATACTTTTTATATACATATGTTTGCTGAACCCATCTCTGCAATTGTCCAGTTAGTAAAAATTTGATTTCAATTACAAAGTATTTACATTTTTTTGTCATTTGATTTGTGTGGGTTATCTTGTGTAATATTCAAATGACATGCATGATGAAAAACACTACCATATATTTACAAAGGCTGCCTTGTAGTGCAACCCTAGATAGCAGAGCTATCAGTGCTGTTAAAATTTACTGCACCTGATTCATTTCAGGGTCTTACTTGTCGAAGAGATAAACATGTATTATGTAATACAAATGTATGCGAACATAATTAGAGATAGGTCTATTTTTGAACAAACAATTATCAAAGTATTGAAGTATGCAATCGACAATTCAATCATCTCTGATGTCAGAGACAATATTGACAAACTGACAGATGAATGCATCGCTGCATTACATGCAAGGCCGGAGTTAATCATGCTTATTGTGAAAATATATGTGAAGCTTGTGTGTGAAGTTTGTGCTATAGGGATTTGTTGTCATCAAACTGTTCTCTGGGAGAGGTTATTAGGATCTGTAAGTAAAATGTTTGTGATTTATAAGTCAATGTAATGGAAATCTTGTCCAGTAGATATTCACAATTACTACACTACAACAATAAGAAGAAGGACTCAATAAGATTATAGTTTGAATGCTGTCATTGAGAGTAAGGCCAGGTAAGCTCTGGAAAGAATCAGATATAGTGCTTGTCAGAGGAGTCCAATATGAGTGGGCCCATCGTCGTGGCCAGCCCACAGTCCTTAACAGGACTATAAATCACAGCCATGAAAAATATTTGAGTGATCATTTTATAGAAAGCCTGTACCGGTATTGGAGTCTACACCTCTATTGGAACCTGAAGTGAGTCTGCCAGTTCAACCATTTAATTTGGAAATTCAAATAAAAAACAGTGCTTCTCGAAAAGTATATATTAAATGCAAAATGGCCAGATAAATTTAGTTATTTGTTTTTGTTAGCTGATCAAGATTTCAATAAAATTCAGGTGAATTACTTTCATTCATGTCAATCCAATGAGATTGAGGTTCGTCAATCCAATGAGATTGAGGTTCGTCAATCCAATGATGTTACCAATGTACGTTACCAATATAATAAAATTAATAATAATAATACAATCCCAATTCCAATGAAGTTGGGACGTTGTGTTAAACAAATAAAAACATGTGATTGACAAATGACATGATTTGCAAATCATATTCAACCTATATTTAATTGAATACACTACAAAGACAAGCTATTTAATGTTCAAACTGATAAACTTTCTTGTTTTTAGCAAATAATCATTAACTTAGAATTTTATGGCTGCAACACGTTCTAAAAAAGATGGGACAGGTGGCAAAAAAGAATGAGTAAGTTGAGGAATGCTCATCAAACACCTGTTTGGAACATCCCACAGGTGAACGGGCTAATTTGGAAAAGGTGGGTGCCATGCTTGGGTATAACAGGAGCTTCCCTGAATTGCATCATTGTCCATCATTCACAAGCAAAGATGGGGCAAGGTTCACCTCTTTGTGAACAAGTGTGTGAGAAACTAGTCCAACAGTTGAAGGACAATGTTCCTCAATGTACAATTTCAAGGACTTTAGGGATTTCGTCATCTACAGTCCATAATGTCATCAAAAGGTTCAGAGAATCTGGAGAAATCACTGCATGTAAGCGGCAAGGCCGAAAACCAACATTGAATGCCCGTGACCTTCAATCCCTCAAGCGGCACTGCATCAAAAACCGACATCAATGTGTTAAGGATATCACCACATGGGCTCAGGAACACTTCAGAAAACCAATGTCAGTAAAGAACGTTTGGCGCTACATCCGTAAGTGCAACTTGAAACTCTACTATGCAAAACAAAAGCCATTTATCAATAACACCCAGAAACGCCATCGGCTTCTCTGGGCCTGAGCTCATCTAAGATGGACTGATGCAAAGTAGAAAAGTATTCTGTGGTCCGACGAGTCCACATTTCAAATTGTTTTTGGAAATTGTGGACGTCGTGTCCTCCAGGCCAAAGAGCAAAAGAACCATCCGGACTGTTATGGACGCAAAGTTCAAAAGCCAGCATCTGTGATGGTATGGGGCTGTGTTAGTGCCAATGGCATGGGTAACTTATACACCTGTGAAGGCACCATTAATGCTGAGAGGTACATACAGGTTTTGGGGAAAAATATGCTGCCATCCAAGCAACGTATTTTTCATGGACGCCCCTGCTTATTTCCGCAAGAAAATGCTAACCCACATTCTACACGTTACAACAGCCCCTGCTTATTTCAGCACGTGTTACAACAGCGTGGCTTGGTAGTAAAAGAGTGCGGGTACTAGACTGGCCTGCCTGCATTCCAGACCTGTCTCCCATTGAAAATGTGTGGCGCATTATGAAGCGTAAAATACGACAACGGAGACCCCGGACTGTTGAACAGCTGAAGCTGTACATCAAGCAAGAATGGGAAAGAATTCCACCTACAAAGCTTCAACAATTAGTGTCCTCAGTTCCCAAACGTTTATTGAATGTTGTTAAAAGAAAAGGTGATGTAACACAGTGGTAAACATGACCCTGTCCCAGCTTTTCTGGAACGTGTTGCAGCCATAAAATTCAAAGTTAATGATTATTTGCTTAAAACAAAGTTTATCAGTTTGAACATTAAATATCTTGTCTTTGTAGTGTATTCAATTAAATATAGGTTGAACATCATTTGCAAATCATTGTATTCAGTTTGTATTTATGTTTAACAAAGCGCCCCAACTTCATTGGAATTGGGGTTGTAATATGTTACCAATGTCAATGCAAGAGCAATAGACTTCACATTATTGATAGACTCTGTTTAATGCATAATGACATTTTTTTCTTTTCCTTTCGGCTTGTCCCTTTAGGGGTCGCCACAGCGCGTCATGTAAGCCTATCTCATGCATCCGCCTCTCGAACACCAACTGCCCTCATGACTTCCCTCACGACATCCATCAACCTACTCTTTGGTCTTCCTCTAGCTCTCTTGCCAGCAAGCTCCATCCTCATCATCCTTCTACCAATATACTCACTATTTCTCCTCTGGATGTGTCCAAACCATCGAAGTCTGCTCTCTCTAACTTTGTCTCCAAAACGTCAAACCTTGGCTGTCCCTCTGATGAGCTCATTTCTAATTTTATCCAGCCTGGTCACTCCGAGAGCGAACCTCAACATCTTCATTTCTGCCACATCCAGCTCTGCTTCCTGTTGTCTCTTCAGTGCCACTGTCTCTAATCTGTACATCAAGGCTGGCCTCACCACTGTTTTATAAAGTTTGCCCTTCATCCTCGCAGAGAATCTTCTGTCACATAACACACCTGACACCTTCCTCCACCCGTTCCAACCTGCTTGGACCCGTTTATTCACTTCCTGACCACGCTCACCATTGCTCTGGATGGTTGACCCCAAGTATTTAAAGTCCTCCACCCTTGCTATCTCTTCTCCCTGTAGCCTCACTCTTCCCCCACCACCCTTCTCATTCATGCACATATATTTTGTTTTACTTCAGCTAATCTTCATTCCTCTGCTTTCCAGTGAATGCATCCATCTTTCTAACTGTTCCTCCACCTGCTCCCTGCTTTCACTGCAGATCACAATGTCATCTGCAAACATCATGGTCCACGGGGATTCCAGTCTAACCTCATCTGTCAGCCTATCCATCACCACTGCAAACAGGAAGGGGTTCAGGGCTGATCCCTGATGCAGTACCACCTCCACCTTAAATTCGTCTGTCACACATACAGCACACCTCACCACTGTTCTGCTGCCCTCGTACATGTCCTGTATTATTATAACATACTTCTCTGCCACTCCAGAGCTCCGCATGCAGTACCACAGTTCCTCTCTGGGTACTCTGTCATAGGCTTTCTCTACAAAGACACAATGTAGCTCCTTCTGATCTTCTCTGTACTTTTCCATCAACATCCTCAAGGCAAATAATGCATCTGTGGTACTCTTTCTAGGCATGAAACCATACTGTTGCTCGCGAAGACTCACTTCTGTCCTGAATGTAGCCTCCACTACTCTTTCCCATAACTTCATTGTGTGGCTCATCAACTTTATTCATCTATAGTCCCCACAGCTCTGCACATCACCCTTGTTCTTAAAAATGGGCACCAGCACACTTTTCCTCCATTCCTCAGGCATCGTCTCACGCGCGAGAATTCTATTGAACAAGCTGGTCAAAAACTCCACAGCCACCTCTCCTAGATGCTTCCATACCTCCACATGAATGTCATCAGGACCAACTGCCTTCCCATTTTTCATCCTCTTTAATGCCTTTCTAACTTCCCCCGTACTAATCATTGCCACTTCCTGGTCCACCACACTTGCCTCTTCTACTCTCCCTTCTCTCTCATTTTCCTCATTCATCAGCTCCTCGAAGTTTTCTTTCCATCTATCTAGCACACTACTGGCACCAGTCAACATAATTCCATCACTGTCCTTAATCACCCTAACCTGCTGCACATCCTTCCCATCTCTATCCCTCTGTCTGGCCAACCTGTATAGATCCTTTTCTCCTTCTTTAGTGTCCAACCTGCCATACATGTCATCATATGCCTCTTGTTTGGCATTTGCCACCTCTACCTTTGCCCTATGTCGCATCTCAGTGTATTCCTTTTGCCTCTCCTCGGTCCTCTCAGTGTCCCACTTCTTCTTAGCTAACCTTCTGAAAAATTGCAGGCTAAGTGTTAAGGCAATTTTTGTTGGCTAACAGAGAATTTTTAATGCAAGTACCAAAAAAAATGCAGCACAAATTAGCCATCTTTGAAATCACGCCGTTGAATGGTTAGCATGAGAGCTTCAGAGGTTGTGGGTTCAAGTCCCAGCAAGGTGAATTTACATGATTTGCTTAGACTGAATTAGGGTACTAAGATCACACCATGTTCATCCAAGGATTCATTTTATTTAGATGTGGGAGTAGATATACTTTTATGTGTGAGTGCTATTTGGCTGGCGACCAGTCGGGGGTGTACCGTGCCTCGTGCCCAAAATCAGCAGGGACTGTCTTCAGCTCACCCATGACCATAATGAGGACATGCACTTGAGAAAATGGATGGATGGATATTATACATCTTATCAAAAAAAAAAAAATTAACATAGTATTACTAATGACCATGAATACATTTTATCATACGATTGTATTGTGTACCTTCACTGTGGTCTAGTGTACTGTTTTTACTTGCACTTATGTCTCTTTGGAAAGATAACAGACACTAAGTGTCTTGAAATCTCAGTCAAGATGAGTTCCAGTGCCCCCCCCCCATTGGGATCCGCTCACTCACCAGCGCAACTGCAAAAGCAGCACAAGGCTACAGTAGTAAAACAAAACAAAAGCCCCCCCCCACCTCGTACCGACTATAAATCCTTGACAACTTGACTGATGCGTTCGGTAGCTATGGAAAGCTAATATAATACAACTTCTATCCCTCCCCCTCCTCTCTCTCTCTCTCTCTCTCTCTCTCTCTCTCTCTCTCTCTCTCTCTCTCTCTCTCTCCGCCCCTGTCAATCCCATGCCAGATCTGTTCGGGCTACTTTGCGCTTGTACTGGCGGCCACAGCGAGCATTGCATCGACTCCAAGATGGCGAAAGCACGTCTGGCTTGCCTCCTCACTCTCCTCTCAACTCACTGTAAGTACTCATTTGAATACAGCAGCCTCACATTTTGTTCCTTATTGTATTTCGTCAGTCGAGTACAGTTTACTTTTGCCTCTGGTTTGGTCGCGGTTTCACTTCAGCGGTGGCCATAAAATTGATCCCGTCTTCGAACTAAGGTCCGTTAAACGCTCAAACTCATATCAGACTGACGTCGGACAACCTTTCTGTCTCCGAAAAGAGACTTATCTTTTTTTTTTTTTTTACAAATATATGACGAATATAGTCGCCATTTTGGTACAACTTACTATCAGAATAGCAAGTAAGCGCATCGAGTGGTTTTAAGCAGCTTTGACAGTTCATCAAAACCATCCTTTTACCCCCTTTTTTATTTTTATTTTCGCCAATGCAGTTAGCGTGTGCACGGCATCACGTTTTTTGTTGTTGTTTCGTTTGTTTTTTTTTACTGAAAAGTTTCATTCTTTTAAGTTCCGAGGACGCCCCGGTGCTTGTAAGCGAAACATGATTCGCGGTCGTGCCGTTAACTATTTAGCGTGGTGACGTTCGAAGTAGTGATGCGAGATAACGGTTTTCCCTGCCGGCTGAATAAAGTCGGCTGTCCGCGGGAGGAGTCATGCCAGTGTCCTCTGGGCCCCCCACCCCCCAGTGTCCTTTCCCCGCTGCTCCTGCCCTCCTGTATGAACTCTCTGACAATTGGCTGCGTTATCGCCATTTTCTCAGCTCGGAAAGTGATCAACACACACCTGTGGAGGCTAGCGCTGTTTGCACAGTGCGGCCGTCCCATCGAACAGTTTCGAAATCCACATTAGGTTGAAACAAATCGTCATGGAATCATTTCGGAGTCAACAAATATTCACAATAGCCCCGCGGTTTTGAATGACTCGTTAATGCCACTTGTTGCTGTGGCATGGAGTCATTCTGGGAATCAGGGTCGTTTACGTGACTTTTTTTTTCTTCTTCGAATTTGATTTAGTTGTGTCTGAGTGTTTTTGTCTTCACAGAATTTCTAAATTAAGTAATGTGGGATAAGCAGTTACGTAGACTAAATAAAACAATGCCAAAAGTTGGTTAATTTCACTATTTTAAACACTGCCCTTTGCCTAGTTTTCCTTTCAAGCGGTTACATGGCAGTAAAAACTTAACCAGTATGGTTTGACATGAGTTATATTTCTCCGCCTTACCCTTGGACACAGGTTTGGAGGCATGAGTGGGACCAAAATAGAAAGGTACACACATGAGAACCTCCAGCGATCGTTCACATGTATCAATGGTTTAATACTAATTAGAGCTGCAGCCTTTTTGAAATTTGTTTTCCGACTCCTAAATACTTTGTACAATCAACTGCTTGTATGACTTGAGGTTACGGAGCTGTTCGTCGGGACTTTTTGATAGTGTCTCCCCCAAGTAAATCCGTGACAAGCAATGGCAGGAGCACAATTGCAATTTTCAGAGGGGGCAGTGAGCTGGTGAAGATTTGAGAATTTCTTTTGTCTTGCTTGGACAGGGGCTTAGCCATGTGGTCGACTGGCTTTAAGCCAGCATTGCCTGCGTCTTTCGCAACAGCATGAAGCTGGCTAAAGGCTGTGTCGTGAAACACTAATAGCCACTAATACCATTAATTGAAATACATTTATTTTTGGATTCACGCTGCTACAAATGTTGCTGTAATATGGATGTTTTTCTTCAGGTCACACAACTTTGTGCTATAGTGGTTTGTTATCAGATATGCTTTTTAGTTGTAATTTGCAACTGCATTCTGTGGGCTGCTATCCTCATAATGGCCACGCAGCCATAGCTATTCCAAGTGAAGGCCATAGCCAGCATGACTGAACATAGCTGCAAATATCATCCTAGTCATCTGTCAACGGAGCAGAAGACACAGGCCATTGTTATTTTAAGTGCACATGCTTACAGCAGACTTTCCAATCTGACCTAATGGAATGCATTGACTTTTTACATTGTTGGCTTCATCTGAGCTGTTTCACTTCCATTCCAAAGAAAAGCATCTGCAGTAACTATTCTTGCCAAGAGTGGTCCAAAAATATTTGTGACCCTGGAAAATGCTCAAAGTGAATTAGTATTGACCTTGTACAGACTTTGAGGATAATACTTTGACAGACTATAGGAAAGACTTGTAGGCATCAGCAAATCTTTCTTTTTGATGCGCCATATTTGAAACACTTTGACTCAAGAAGTTGAGCAAGGGCGGCAGTGTGGACGACTCGTTAGAGCGTCTGCCTCACAGTTCTGAGAACATGGGTTCCATCCCCGGCCCCACCTGTGTGGAGTTTGTATCTTCTCCCCGTGCCTGCATGGGTTTTCTCCGGGCACTCTAGTTTCCTCCCACATCCCAAAAACATGCATGGTAGGTTAATTGAAGACTCTAAATTGCCCGTAGGTGTGAATGTGAGTGTGGGTGGGTGTTTGTTTGTATGTGCCCTGCGATTGGCTGGCAACCAGTTCAGGGTGTACCCCGCCTCCTGCCCGAAGATAGCTTTGATAGGCTCCAGCACTCTCGCGACCCTTGTGAGGACAAGCGGCTCAGAAAATGAATGGATGGATGGAAGTTGAGCATGGTAGAGCATAATTAGACTCAAAGCTTTTACACTAGCATTTGAAATTACGTTCCTGGATAGTTGCCACATGCATGACTGTCTTCGTTTTCACTCATGGCTGACAGCTAAATCCAATTGGAGCCATCTCTTTATCTACGTGATAAGATAATTGACAGAGGTGTCCACTAGATGGTTGTTTGTATGTAGTCCACTGATAAGCCATTTCATCACTCAACAGAGCTTTGAAGCCTCTCAAACCTACACATAACTCGGGTTCTCATCGGATGCACTAACCAGCACACTCTTAAAACACTTGTCCAAAATAGAGCCAAGGGTCAATGCTTCTCTCATTGTTCAGCATGTGTGGTGCAGCCGTTTGGCGAGACAGGAGTCAATATACCCTAAGATAACTCCTGATAGTCGCTCCCTTAGGAGCCGTATGTTGTCAGAAGTTTCCTGACCCACCCAAAGCTTGCGAGCAAATGTTTGGACGACACTCTGAATGGCACGTAATTCCTGCTATGGGTAAGTCACATACAGTCTGAGGTTTTATTGCAGGAGCGTAAACGGACAAGCAGTATTGGGACAGCAGACAATAGAAGTCTCTTGATGCTCTGCATTTGTTTGTTACAAGTCAGAAGTTATTCATATCAGAAATCCCTGAGTGAGAGTCGGCTCTGGCATATTGACATTTTGCTCTCGGCTCAGATGTCACAGCAAGGAAGGAATGATTTTTGGGGACTTGTCATTTCAGGGTACTGTTCACTCAAATTTTCACAAAGTTCGCTGATTGATGATTTGCGACTGATCACATACATCCCTTACAGGCCGTCATGAATACTTTTCTATTGTGGCCCTGACACAGTATAAAGTCAATGTAGCACATGGCTGCTTACTCCGGAATTGCCTGAAACAGCTGAGCAGGAGTGGGTGGAGGTGTTTCAAGCAGTGGCGTGAGCAGGCGTCCCCAGAAATATCTACAGCGTCACTCCCAAACCTGAGTGTCGATGCAGGCAAATGCAACATTCCAAACAGAAAACATATGGAGGCTGAAAACCTCCTCCATTATGTGCAACAATCTTAGCCACCTGTTTGCCTGAAAGCTAAAAGGCAGCCCTGCTGATGAGCTTGCTTTTATAGCAGAAAGAAACGGTAGCTGTGAAGAAATCTCAGCAATGTTGCCAGTTGAAGTCATTTGGAAAACATGCTGGGTGTGATCATTTACATCCTAAGGCAGATATAATTTTTAACTTGACACAGACAACGATTCAGGACCGTGTCCTGCTTTCATCATAATATTTAATTCACGGTGACCTGCAGCAGACGGTAATGTTGAAAAGCAACAGTTCTAATAGAAAACGTTTCAAAAAGTGTTTCATTTCAGTCTTTATTGATTCTAGAGCCTCTCAAATCACCCATTGTGAGACAACTCCCCTTAGCACATAAAGCGTTGTGATTTTTATTCCTACAAATCTGTGAAATGTGTCTCTCTTTCTTTTCCAGTTGATGTGTGCTCTTATCCATGACAGTTGTTTTTGTAGTGAAGTAGGGCTGTTGGTATGGATTGTTAATGTAATCAGACATATTTAGATTAGTCATTCATACTCAAATATTCACCTTGGCCTCAACGCGGTCAAGTTCCATAAATGGCACAAGCCGGTACCTGTTTCAAATTTCAAGAAGGCCAGCGTGTCAAAAAACCCCATAAACAACGACATAGTTTAATGCCATGGAAAAGAGCAGGATGGCGTTAAAAACAGGAATGTTTTCGTTTGACACCATTAACTGCTAAATATCAGCAGTCATGACAAAAGAGAAGCTTATAGTTGTCTTGTTTAGGATAAGGATTTGGAATGGATGGCTCCTGCCTAATCCGGTATATGTGGAACGTCACGTGACCAAACCAAGAAAACAGGTTTGGGGACTTCCTGTGTATGCTGCGCTAACGAGCATGATGACAGGTTGATGACATGATAGTTGAAGCCGAACTTGCTAAAAAATTTGTTTTCTTTGTCTGGTGTCTTTGGACAAAAGTTAAATACATCTATGTCCTTTATTTATACAAATATGATGTGATATACATAAACATGAAAAAAGCCCAAAGCTCGGCCATTTTCATCTTTGGTAGCCCTATGGTGATATTTTGTGTTAAACCAAAAAACATTGAGATGTGTCATGCTGCTACGGCTGCATTGTCACAATCCCCTTCGCCATTCACCCGAGCCGGAAGGAAATACTTCGACCTGTTTTGCCAAATGCGGTTAGTAGGTTGTGCATATACCAGGTAGGAGGCTGGTGCTAGCAGTTTTGTTTTAACACAACATAATTGTTCGACATTTAGACCACTAGATCAACAGGACAATATGACAGATTCCCCAATACACAAATGGCTTCCTGTTTGATATTTATTGGGTGTCACATGGTCCCTTGAGGGAAGAAACACTGTCATCCTGCTTGTGTGTTTACTGGATAACGACAGTACATCAATAGGTCAAATGAGGCCTCCATTGATCAACATTGGGAAGCTGTCGGTTAGTAAACTATTTAGCTGTTTCATTAACGACAAGGCTGAGGCAATGAACTACATGGAGCTTAGCCAGTGTTGCCCTGAAATAATTTCATACGAACAGTCCATCCATCCAATTTCAACACCGCTTATCCTAGTTAGGGTCGCGGGATGCTGGAGCCTCTCCCAGCTGACTTCGGGCGAAAGGCGGACTACACCCTGAACTGGTCGCCAGTCAGTCGCAGGGCACATATAGACACGGACAACCATTCGCACTCACATTCACAACGTCACTGAGTGGGAACTGAACCCACGCTGCCTGCACCAAAGTCAGGCGAGTGTACCACTACACCATCAGTGACTCATACGAACAGTCATAACAACATAATGGTTCTGGAGTCATCTTTTGTTTATCAGGCTGTAAAGAAACAGGCAATTACTGTCTAAAAATAGCCACTAAGCAGAGCTCTGAGAAGCTCAGGTGTTTGTTTTATTCCAAGGTTTATTCCAAACCATTGGATCCACCAGGAATGGAGTCTTTGATAATACTTCTGGAAAAAGACCTCTCAAACAATATATTTTTCAATCCATCCATTAATTTTCTGTACCGCCTATTCTTATTAGGGTCGTGGGTGTGCTGGAGCTTATCTCAGCTGACTTCGGGCAAAAGGCGGGGTCGATCCTGGTCTGGTCACCAGCCAGTGGCAGAGCACACTGTATAGACATAGATAGACAACCAACCATTTGCACTCACATTTTCCTGTAAACATTAAAAATGATCATGACAACACCAGCATTGAGAGAAGAAAAACAACACAGACTCTAATGTCCTTCAAAACATAAAAAATGTTATGGGAAAAAAACACCGAATTAGTGAGAAAAACAACACGTACACTAATGGGCTGATGTCATTTGTCCTTGTAATGGCCTTTAATCATAACAATCAGAAATCTAGTGTATGCTGTGATGACCATAAATGTAATTTTGGGCCAATCATTTAGAACACTTCTTCACAACATCCTTAAGCTACATCTTTCATAATCGTGTTGCGGGAGAGATCCCAATGGGCAGAAATTATATGTTCAAAGAATCATTGCTGACTTCATTGCACAAATGACTGACTCGATACATCCACACTTGGCAATGACGCTGTAGTTCAGTGCTTGGGGTAAGGTATGATACAGAAATCTTGGTGCCCATTTAAATGAGTTATTAGTGATGTGGATGTGTGTGCACGCATGCTTGTCCGTGTTTGTGTCCAAGAGGTATAATAAGGCATGCTGTAACAATTTGTACTACTTTGTAACACTAACTCAAATTCAGTTTGCATGCAGATTAGTACAAGTGTTAAAACTACACATCTGAGCAGAGTAATAATCTACTGTATACCAATAATTACAATTTGGTTCAGATTTGGTCAGGTCGAACTGTCTTGTTGAAGTCCAAAATGTGTTTCACAGTATTTCCAACATGATAGAAACCAGATGCCAGCTTCTATTTGTGGTAAACGATGCACTGTAGAGCACATGATCCCATATGACGGAACCAATGAGCAATGATCAATGATGATATTAAATGATATTAACCAGTGATTCTCAAACGGCATGGCACTGGGTAATAACTGGGAAGGTGTGTTCTGTTTTTTATGTGGCAGGAAGGACAAATATTTTGTTAGATGACCCTCACTCATTTTGATGTTTGAGTCACAACAATAAATCACTCATACCAGGCAATTTGTGACGTGTTTGGGCACACTAGAAAACGAAAATCTGGTTCATTTTGGGAGTCTTCCACTCTACAGGGGAATGTACTGCCTACGGCCACAGTCTGTGTCAACTTTGCAAGCTACTGGGTTTATCGTATTGGTGGGTTTGTTTGAGACAGACAACTTAGTCAAATTGCCAAGAACTTGCAAAGATATTATTGTCACTAACTTTAAAACTATTGCATTAACAGCACCAGCTATTCTCATTCTTCAAGAGATATTGACTGTTGATGTTAAGTGCTCAATGTGTCTTTTGATGACACAAACAATCTAATATTGTCAATCCACATATGTTATTCTGAAAAAAAATTCCACTCATGTAAATTTTAGTTGGTTCATTAATGTAAATGTACTGTAGAAACAAAATTGTAAATGAATGCAAACTATGGCATAATACATTTTAATTAAAAAATATTAATCATTTCCATTAACATTGAGACCACTAGCACAATATGATGACGTGCACTAAGTTATTACTCTAACAGTATCTTTATTATAGCTACTGTATTTTGGTATAGAACCATACTCATAATGAGAGCTGAGCATCTCAACATTTTGTTACCCTAATAGCAATAATTTCCTGAAACATTTTTGAATATTTCCGAAAAACAAACACAAAAACACAACAAATCGAACAACCAAGAAGAGTCCAGTTTCCTCGATTCAACCTTAGCGCAGAGAACCCTCTGCACTGTGAGCTGTAATTGACTGCAGTCATGGTCCTGCCCCATGAGGTCCTCAGTCTCCATATGCCACTACACTGGGGCTCAATGCCGGTAACCTGTGGCCGCGGTCTGCTGTCTGCTCTTGGTGCAGACGGCTCCCTGAGATGGTGTTTCCCACTTGTTTTCTCTGTGCCCAGCCATAGGTCATTACATTATTATTTTGATGGGAGTGATTTTAACTATGTAAAAAAACTTTGAGATGTATATCATTGCATGAAAAGTGGTCTATAAATAAAGTTAGATTTGATTTTAATCGTGACCTGAATGACTGAGAATCTATCTACTCAAACATAAAAATAAACACAATTTTTAACACGCACACTGGCATTTTTAAGCAAGAATCAACCCAAATCTGGCAGGGTTAAGTTGACCCAGTGCGAGTATACCCACATAAAAAAAACAGTCATATGGAGCAATTTAGAGTTGTCAATTAACCTACCATGCATGTTTTTGGGATGTGGGAGGAAACCGGAGTGCGCGGAGAAAACCCACGCAGGCACGGGGAGAACATGCAAACTCCGCACAGGCGGGGCCAGGGATTGAACCCCGCTCCTCAGAACTGTGAGGCAGACGCTCTAACCAGTCGTTCACCGTGCCGCCTGAAAGCAAATGTTTTCCCTTTTTGTTACTTGTGTACTAAACTACTTGCGTGTAAGCTAAACCTGTAGATGAGGTTATTTATGTGCAACGTACATTCTTCTAAATTGGGGTGTTGAACTTATCATCAAGGGTCACGTGGTTATGGTGCCCCTCAGTAGTGTAATGGTGAAACCAAATATATAATCGGTATGGGTGTAATGGTATGGCAAAAATCACAGTTCGGTATTTACCTCGGTTGAGTTCATTCATTCATTCATTCATCAAACCTTTATTTATCCAGGTAAGGCAATTAAGAACAGATTCTTATTTTCAATGCCAACCTGGCAGCAGACAGCAGAGCAATACAAAGCAAAATAAAAGCAAAGATAAATACATAAACAACAAAATGTACATAATACATTTCCTTACATCATCGCACACATGAAAAAAGGTTCATAACAGGCTAAAAACAGGTGCAGCGATTCATGTACGGTATCCAGCGACGATAGGGTGGGGTCTTGCAAATGAATGTTTTATAGATAAACATGGACTAGTGAATTTGTCTGCATAAGTGAAGAGAGTGAGAAATCCGTTGACCACGGATTTCTCAGGTTGTAACACACACATTGGGTACAGTAAGGGAACGAAATGCAAAACAAATTGCTTCTGTTCTGTGCAAACAGGAACAGATTTGATGACATTTAAAATGAAGCATCAACAACTTAAATCTTTTAAGGAAAGTATAAAATCAATAGTTTGTCTTTTTATGAAATAAAGGCTGCAGACAAGCGCAACAATAACATTTTGAGCTGTGTAAATTATTCTGCCATAAAAACACGGCACTATGTTATTGCTTGTGTTTTATCTGAAGACCCTGGGAGAGGCCATTTAAATGCCACAAGAAGTTGCTCTTGTACTGCATTTTTCTTGAGTAGCACTGATATTGATTCTGTTTAAAATGAGATGGACATTCTGCCAAAAGCATATAACACTATCCATGACGTCTGCTTGCCAGAAGCTGAGCTGAATTGTGTTTGTATACAGAGTAGCAGTGTGGCCAGAGCGTGAAGCAGTTGCACTTCTTGTAACTTACCTTATGTGTTCTGTGTGGGAACACTAAATAATAATTTGCCTCATCATATTATTGCATATACACATACACACACACACACACACACACACACACATAAAAAGACATGGAGGGCTGGATCTGACCCACGGGCCTTGCGTTTGACACCTGTAAGGTTAATGAACTTTATAGCGATATGCCCTGCAAGATTATGTAATGGGGGAAAAAAAGATGTTTTGGGATTGGACTGAATTTGGTAGTATAATAGTGAAGCAAATTGCTCTTATTGACACAGAGTTGCATCTTTCCCTTGGAGCATTTGCTTCTTGGTCAGATGATTAAAATAGTCAAGAAAAGTAGACCATTTAGCCCTTGAAGCTGTCTTTATCTTCGCATATCTTTTAAACCATTCCAATGAGTTCTGGAAGAAACTAAACTCTTCATTCAAAGACTTGTTGAATGAAACAGGAATAAATACTTAAACACAGATGAAATGGTTGATAGCCAGCAGGATTAATGGACTTTCCTGATTCTGTCAGAAAACATCACCTGTATCGTGAAGGGTCTGTGCCTTTTAGGCTGTGCTGGGGCACATGCGTGAGTAGAAGCCCAGATGCAGCTCACATACACAGGGCTCTTGCCACGTGTGTGTGTGAGCGCATACTTTAGGGTAAGTAAGTGCCTCAAATAGTTGTCAGGATGCCAGACATAGGCAATGCGTTTGTAGCATGGTGGCTGGCCTCTGTCTGAGCTCCAATAGAATGTGGGGCTTTGCATGTGGGTCTGCTTGCTCTCTGTGTCATAGAAACCATAAGTGAAAATGGAAGCTATTTGGGTGGGTTTTCACCAGCCTGTGTTTATCAAGTGTCATCACTGTAATAGATAACTCTGAGCTGACCAGGTTTCAGCCCTAGATAGAACTTAACCGGAAAAACAGGAAGAAGGAACGGACCGGATCTGTGTAAAGGGATTTCCTGATTTTATTTAATTTTGTGTTTGCTGTAAATGTTATAATTGTGGTTGTTACAAAACAATTCCAAACATTAAACGTCATATCCTGTAATCCTGAATAATTGTCCAAATGTCCATGTTATCGCGTATGCCATTTCCTCTCACAAGACTTTAATTGAGACATCAACATAAATTCCACGGTCATTAACAAAGTGTAAACATATGACCTTAAAAAGGGTCTACAGCAGGGAGATGCTTCCTCTGAGAGCCATAATTATCACAGCACATTAGTATCATGGTCCTCCCATGACCTAAAATATTCATTGTGTGGGATACAACATCAAATGTAATTAACTAGTGGCCATACTCCTGACACAAGTGTTTAAAAACATTTTTGTTTACAAGGTTTGTTAATGTTCTTACTATCAGAAGTTTAAACCTGTCTTTCCCTAATATTTTGTTGATTTGAGGAAATTCTGGATTAAATTTTTAATTCCTTATCGTTGATTCCTTCATTGCATTGGTAATATCTGCCAATTCGAGTTGCCCTGTGAACTGAACTTGAGAGATTGCGCTAAACTGTTGCAAAACCGTTGCTGTTGGATCACTTGTGATAAAACTGCTCCCTGTTCTTCTTGGTTGCCAAATTTGGATTAGATGCTGTCAGCTTTACAAAAAAGTACAGACAGCAGTGATGTTCGGTTTAGAAAATGATTCCAAAATAATAAGGACAACAGCAAAAACCCAACAAGTCATTTAGTGAGAAAATAAACAGCAGAAAACTCAAGAACTAAAAACATTTTGTAGAAAGGTAAACTTTTAAAGACCTCATATTTTGGCTATTTAGACCGCCCCCTTTCCTCTGATTGGTAGCCTCAGTGTTGACGACCGACCCACTTGTGAGAGTATGTGTTTAGTATTTTGACAGTGCTGACTCGGGAGCGGAGAGGTAGGCAGAGATCTTCGTTAGTAACTAAGATAAGAAATTCGAAAGACCTGATTTCACGCCTCTGGGCAGAAAAACGTTTGGAACTCAGGACTGCGTGGACGATTTCAATTCCTGTTTTACATGTTTACTGACGCACCATAGAGCCAATATAACATCCCAAATACAAGAAAAAGTTGGTTTGGTAAAATATGGCACCTTTAATGGTGTACACACCAACAAAGATGTCATGTTTGTTTTTTGTGGGACATGAATCAGAGAAAAAAAACAAGAACAATTATTGTAGGTGGTTTAATTCACTTTTCACCTCACTTTCACTGGGAATGTGTATCTCTGTGCTGCTGCTGATGGCTGTCTCAAAAAAAGCCATTGTAATGAATCCCCCACACCCTCCTCCAGCAACACACCCTTCTCTCCCCAAGGCTTACTCATGCAGAACTGAGCAACTATACAGTTTTATCTGTAATTCTCAGAGATTATTAGTGTCCACACCTGTGGGCATCTTCCTTCGGGTGAATGTGACTGTGGTCATGTTCTTCTGTGAGGGAGGAGCAGCTACGATCTTCTGGGATCTTAACTAAGGGTCCAACTCACAACTAATGTTTCTAAGAAGGTTGAGATCACCTTTTTGAATTTTAGTGCTCGTCATGGCTTATTAGGTCTGGGCGTGTTGAGCACACTCTCAAAGAATTCAATGCAGTCAGAATATTCCTTGCAGGCCCATTCCATTTACCAGTGACTCTTTACTAACAGATTAACTATTCTACACCCTATAATGAATGCTTCCTTGTATTAACTGTTTATTTCTCTGTACAGATGTATTTACTCTGTAATTTAAGTGGCATATTACATATTGTGGGACATACCCAATTCTAAATGAAACAATTTTGGAAGAATCCTCAAAACTTTCCAACAAACTGCTGTAGAATTACCCTGTCCATGGAATACATAGAATATGTCTTATGCCTTATGTGTTAACAATTATCTGCCACTTTCATATGCGGGGACTTAAAGTTTGTCCTCATTAATTAACTACAAATTCAACATGGCTGCACATGCTTGTCGTACTCTGGCTACATAAGTTATGTTTGGCACAAGACAGCAGTTGACTAAGGTTACCAGCTGTCCTCTATTCTGGCATGACACATAATGCAAGTGCACATTGTTTACCGCACCAATTTGTTTGTATAGTGTACCATTGTTTCCTCTGAAACAGTACACATGGTAGCATCGTTCCCCCAGCTGCCTGAGCACCGACTTGGTGGTATAATATGGCACTTTGTCTGTTCAATACTTTAGTATGGTATTTCCGAGGGAAACCCATCAAGGATTCCACTCTGAGCAGGTGATGGAAGCACGGCTCCAGGAGGGGTGGGTTCTGGGGGTGCGGGTTGGGGGGGGGGGGGGGGGGGGGGGGGGTGCAGCAGAAGCCTCAGATGGTTTCCTACCCCAGCTGTTGTTCAAGTTGCATTCCCTATTCTGCAACTCAGCAAGCCTTCACAAACTGTTTAGTATTTAAGTCTTTGTATGCACATTTGTTGTCTAAGGGGGGCGTGTTTTTAAATGAATAACAGTCCTTATTCAGCCTCAGACTTGTGTCTTTCAACATTGAATTTTCTGATGAAAGTATTCCAACAGATCCAAATTACTGTTTTTATCAGTATATTAAGCTGAAGAGCCCTTGCATCGTTTATATTCATTATTTGACAAAGTTGGACCTTCAAATCACCCTCAGAGGATGCCTACCTATCAAAGCTCAAGTCACCTGTGGCCAGTCATCCCATGGAGTCACTCATTTTTGGTGACCTCACATTGTCCACTCCTCCCTATGTACTCCTCAAGACTGCTTAGTAAGGAACAATTAAACATTCAGTTTTCCACAACATTATACTGGAAATGCAATGGTTTAGCTTTTACCAATAAACTAACAACAGTTCAAATTATTAGCATTAACATTTAAAAATGTTAATTGTAAATGTTAACACCGATTAATTACTACATTATACAATATGCAAACTGGTTGCCATAGCTTGTGAGTGGCCAATTTTAAAGAAAATCTTTACTGCATTAATGCATTTGACCCTTTCAACCCTTTTACCAACCATGCTGATTAAAAAAAAAAAAAAAAAAAAATCCCACAAAGTCAGCAAGTCTAAACTGAACCTCGCATACTGTAGTTCATTACTTGATGGCTATAAATAGCCATCAAGTAATCAGATAAGCTAACCATCTTTGTTCATCTTTATTAAACAGTTGATCCATATCATATCAAATGAAAAGTGTATGGGAATAATGTGTATTAGTTTCAGATCATCATCCGCATAAAAAGTTCAGATGGCAATCTGAGTTAGGTGTGCAGTGGAAAGAACTATCAATATTGCGATAGATTGGCTATACCAGCATTATATAGCCATTTGGCCACCGAAATGCTTTGGCCAAAAATAGCCCAAAAGTGCATTTTCAGTTTTGGACCAAAAGACTTGTTCACTGAAATAAGACTACCGAAATAACATGGCTCATGCATAATATGGGCGGCAAGGTGGCCAACTGGTTAGCACATCTACCTCACAGTTCTGAGGACCCGTGGTCAAATCCAGCCTCTCTGTGTGCGGAGTTTGCATGTTCTCCCCGTGCCTGTGTGGGTTTTCTCCAGGTACTCTAGTTTCCTTCCACATTCCAAAAACATGCATGTTAGGTTAATTGAAGACTCTAAATTGCCTGTAGGGGTGAATGTGAGTGCGACTGGTTGTTTGTTTATACTGTATGTGCCCTGCAATTGGCTGGCGATGAGTTCTGCACACCCTTGACCCGAGTGAGGATAAGCGCGACGGAAAGTGGATGGATAGACACATAACACGTTGATCATTGAAGTACTGATTGCAGGCCTTGCACTGGGTCATGAAAAATATAAAGTATAAAAATCTCTTAGCCACAGTTAGATACAACATCAGGTGTTTATGTGGCTGAACCTTTAGCCACACTTAGCCAGTCCTCATCACTGGGAACGAGGCCGATAGGTTTTAACGATGTGGGCCCAATTAAAAGTACCTAATCATCAATCTGGAGTAGGACTGAATGATTTGGGAAAATACTCTTAATTGTGAGGTTTTTGCTTGTTTGTTTTTCTTTCTTTCTTTCTTTCTTTTAAAGGACTCCTGGAGGAAGTCTGTTGTCTTTCTAAACACAATAAATGAATTATTCTATAGTATGACCAACACAACATTGGATATAGCGAACAAATAAACAACTCTTTCCTGTAGGTCAGGCTTAAATGTTTTAATAAATTGATATGAACAACAAACCTTTATTTTATTATTGAGTTCTAAAAAGAAAAACCTTCCATCACAGTAGAATATCTAATGATGCGCTTGTCAGTAGCAATAGCACTGCTGTCAGTGTGACAAAGTGAAGAGTGACATGAGTGATGCTTTTCATCACCAAGATGTGAGTATAAAAGTGGTTTAAATGGTCAACTATATTAAATGTTAATTCATGTGCTAATAAATTAAAGTAAAAGTGTTGGGATCATTCACTTATTTGATAATCCTCAAGAAGGATCTTAAGGACTTCATATAGAATTTTCTCAAATTCAAATTTTTTAGTTGAAGATAAACAATATTCAAAATCTTTGGTGCAAAATATTAGTAGAGTAACTTAAGCGGTCAGATCATTGTAACACATTTAAAAAAACAAAAAACAAAGTGGTCTAAATTACATGGATACCTGCAATCATCATCTTTTATGAACTTATGCTACATGTACTGCACTATCTTCCCGGCGGCCACAGCAATCATATTTCTTGCCATCGTGGAGAAAATGAGATAAACGGGAAGCAACACGGAGGAATGGGACAGGCTAAAGTGACATGCCCAGCACGTTGTGTTCTACTACGGTCTGTCATGGTGCGCGCAGTCTGTGAAGGGGTATAAAGCCGGGCTTGGCAGGGGAGCTTCATTCGAGTCCGCTGTCCAGCGTCCACGTTTCATCCTAAGAAAGTCTTCTCGACAGGGCGTTAAAAATATATCAGACTTTGATCAGAAGGTGAGAAATGTGAGGGACCGTGACACGTGGCAGTTTGGGAGGAAACGCACTGCCATCGGCGGTAGACTGCAAGCCGAAACGTAGTGCATCTTGGAGCCTCTAAGACTCAGCACCTCTTTCCCCATACGGCTCGTCAAGGATACTGTGATAGACCGTGAGAAAATGTAGCAAGACTTGAATATGGAAGGAAAAAATGGCCAAAAATCCCACGGTGTACCATGCTTGGGCAAATGGGGCTGCCATGGTGTATACAGTGGAACCTTGATTCAACAGAATAATAGGGGCAGGGATCGTCTGTTAAATCAGATCGTCCGTTAAATTGAAGCACGTTTTGTGTGGCACACCAGTACAGTACAAAATTATTGTAAATGAATATAAAAAAGCTTTAAAATGTTCGAAAAGTTTTTAAAGTTTATCCAAACGTACCTCGCTGGTGCATGAAAGGGGCGATATTGAGTTCCAACTGGACACTATTTTCTGTCTGTTAAAATCCAGTCACTTAAATCAAGGTTCCGCTGGGTGTAGTTTTTCATAGTGCCCGTAATGAGAATAATAAATAAAAAATAAAAATCACGTATCATGTCGCATGTTGTTGTTTTTTAAACCAAGAGTTGGCTATCTTTAGCCCGACTTCTGTACCATCAAAACCACGTTCCCAGCACTTTGCTAACATTGTGAAGTGAATAACAAAAGATCACTAGATCATGATAACAGCTAAAAAAAATACACCGTGTATGTGTATCTTCAGATTAGACAAAAATATTTTAATTCCAGAAGTTTGTGCTTGTTAGCCTGGCACGAGACACAACACATTTGCCAAGAATGTTGTCCTTTTTTTTCTACTTTCTAAGACCCCGAGCTCTCAACTGGCACCTCAACCAATCAAGATCTTGACTTTACCATTACTAATCTCTATTTGCTTGTTTTTTATGCTGTATCGTCATATGCAGTGGTTGAAAAAAGTAACAAGCTTATTTTAACAAAGTAAGGGTCAGAAAAAAGTACATAAGTAGTACACATACCAAACTTCCCAACACTCTCAATGAGCAATATTCAGAAAAAAACACCAAACAAAAAATGTGTGGAAGTTTTGATCAAACTTGGTTGGTGGTTCACTGGCTGACACAAGTTGTACCAACTAGTTGTTTCTCCTGCTTCACTGCTGTACTGCACTGCAATATGTGTAATGTGATTCCTCAGGCTTGTCATGTTTTTAAGTCATTTTTGTTTGGTTTCACATAATTTGCTTGTTTACTTGCACTCCAGTGCTCTTTATTATATGCAGCATATTAACTATCCGACGGGTGCAAGACAACGTAATCATTTTTAAATTGAAAATTAAAATGTATTCTGAATCATTTAAATCTGCATAACAATGCATTTAAGAAACGTTTTTTGCCCAGGACTAATGTATATATATTGTCACTTTCGGATGAAAACCAGCATGTAATGTGCATGCTTGGTTTTGATCGTGCATTTGGAAAAGTTTTAAGTTTTCTGTTTTGGCCTCCATATACTTGTGGAGTATATGATGTTATCCTAATTACCTAAAGTATCAAAAATGGAATGAGTCACACCACGTTCAAGAAAAAAGATGATTGTCAATACTAATCAAGTATCCACTAATTGACTATTTGAACATTATGTTTTGAACTGAAAATTAAGGTATTTTTTGGGTAAACTGTTATACTGTTAAACAGAGTTTAACAACTGTATAAGACACAGTCATGAAGAGACCATCCAGCATCAAAAAAAGTGATTTAATATGAAATCAAACAATTTCAATGAGCTCTTGATGTTAACAATTTTGAACAAGAATTAGTTAAATTTTTTCCTTTTTTTTTTTCTCTTCTCAAATCATGACCTTTTCATGTCAAAAAATTGAGCCTGCTCACTGGGCTTCTCAAAGAAGTTAGAAATTAATCAAGCATACCATTAAAAAATGTTTTTGTTCTTCAGCAAATACAAGTAAATAACTGCCATTTATTTGATCATAATCAATAAATAATATTGTGCTTTACTATTTTTCACTTTAGTAGTGAAATATTTACGAATTCATGGAGGAAAATAATGATTAGGTTTTGGAATTAAAATATTTCCGTTAAAGAGCTTTTAACATACTGATGTATTAAACATAGCAAAGACAAAAGAAATATTTCATAATTAATAATTCTGTTCATTTAGGGCAACTGTGACATAACCTTACATTGGATGGTGGTCTAATATTTATTTTAAGCACGTTACATTCAATTTCAATTGTTAAAAGCTAAGGGACATAAACAGGAGTGTATGTGCATTTTGAATAGTAGTGATGCCTGTGTTAAATGTGTTGCACTTATAGCACTGGTAGTTTTGTTCATTAAATATATAAAAAATATATATTTTTAGTAAGTTAGAACATATGGCAAACAATTATCAAAATATACTGTATCTGTAGATTCAAATTGTCAATTTAGTCAAAACCATGAGTGCTTTGTGGGATTAGGTGCCCTGTTTTACATTACTGTTGGTATACTTGTATTCAGTATAAATGAGACGACAAGAAATAACTGCCCACGCAGGCGAATTAAATCAATGAACTAATGAATCTGATGGAGTCAGAAAGCACATCTAATGAAAACAGAGTTTAAAGTCAGCAGAGTTGTGTGAAAAATTGTTGTGTGCCCAATGGCTGCTTGACAAAAAGCACCCTTTCAGTTCAGCCCTCAACGGGCGTCCTTTAAACCATGCAGGAAGTGAGGCAGATTAAGCATTTTGGACGTGCTAAGTCAACATGTCTCTGTTGTGTCCCTTTGTGTGTGTATTGTTCAGTTGTCAGTTGAGCATTATTAGCTCATCGTGGGCTGTCTACTCTCACTGTCCATGCTGATGTCTGCAAAGTGGCTCTGCTACCTCCAAAGTCTAGGTCAATATGCTATCCAAATAGGTAATTTTTAGGTGGAAAAACTGCTTGGGTAAACAACCCGCAATACTATCCTGATTACCCTGTTATCTGTGTGGTTCTGGCAGGCAGCTCTTTATGGTGCTAGACTGAAAAGCGTGGTTAATTCACTGTAATGTGCTAATAGTAAGCTAAAGGAAAGCATAAACATTTCAATGAAAGGCCATGTTTGTGTAAGTACATAAGAGACAATTTGCCAAGGTTGAAGGGAGAAGCAGCAGAATGATATCCAGGGATTTAACTACATTCTATGACAGAGGTTTCACGGCATACCATATCTTTGAAATTTTGGAGTGATGCAACGTTACCCATAATCCAGTGCTGCAGTCAGACAAATTTATTTCCATCATGCTGGAAAGAGCCCTGCGTGGAAATTGCATTCCTAATTAGGATTAAGAAAGGGGTCGGGCAGCCCGGACTAGAATGTGAAGCATTTGTAATGAGCGCGACTGATGCCATCTGTGCAGTGTGGTGAGGAGCTAATTCTGGCACTGAGTGTGGTGTGATTGAGCACAAATTTTTGTGATAGCAGCCCCGAATCAAGCGTGGCATTTGATTTCAGACTACAGCTAAAAAACTGTTGCTATGAGTTGCATTATCCAACCCTCAACCTTACCCATGTGTATAAGATCTTCTTTAAGCTGATGCCACAGAGCTCACCAATTCATGTGGACATCCAACATGTGTGGCATGTCAGATTGTTCGCATAACTGAATTGCTGCGCCAGGGGAGGCCTGCTCACCCTGTTGGCTTGTGCCCGAATCTGTTTTGACAAGGCTTTCACTGTTCCCTTCAAGTGTCACACCTCAGCTCAAAATGAGCAGCCAATTATTTCATCATTAAATTTGTCAGAAACGCTGCAAAAGGTTTAGATTTGTGCTTCCTTTGGCTCCCAATTAGCAGGCTGTGGGGGCTCATAGTCTATATATAGAGCTGACCTGCTCTCGTTAAAGTTCTTTAGTTATCCTTATCAGCAATAATAACTGGGCTTTATTTCACCTTTCACATAAAAAAAATAATAATAATAACAGTAGGGCAACATTCCAGCAGAAGGAGCGTGTTATGTGAGTGCAATACTTGAGTTGAATACGTTAAATATTACGCGACGAATAAAATTTTCTGAGAGTGGGTCATGCTCACTGTCTTTTTCTCAACACGTATTTTAAGTGGTCATAGTTCAATCAGTCACAATAACCAGTAACGGTTGTTTTTTTGGGGTTTGTTAAATTAAGCATTTATTCACTCTTACAGTCTACAACTATCACAAAACAAAGCACTCCATTGGCGCTCTCGGCTACTGTGAGCATGTGAAGCAGCAGTGTGACAACACTACTATTCTTATACAGCATCCAAGGTCTGATAAGCTCTGCACCAGGATGCTTCACATGACTTGATGAATGCATCATTTTGGCATTCAAAATCATCCGTCCATCCATTTTCTTTACCGCTTATCCTCACTAGGGTCGCGGGCTGCTGGAGCCTATCCCAGCTATCATCGGGAGGCACAGTACACCCTGATTGGCGCCAGCCAATCGCAGGGCACATAGAAACAAACAACCATTCGCGCTCACATTCACACCTATGGGCAATTTAGAGTCTTCAATCAACCTACCACGCATGTTTTTGGGATGTGGGAGGAAACCGGTGTGCCCCCAGAAAACCCACGCAGGAACGGGGAGAACATGCAAACTCCACACAGGCGAGGCCGGGATTTGAACCCCGGTCCTCAGAACTGTGAGGCAGATGTGCTAAACAGTCTTCTACCGTGCCGGCCATTCAAAATCATTTTGTGAAAATAAATGTTTCCAAAAAACAACTGGCAAAAGTGTTTTACTTGGGCCAGTGGAAGCCTCGTGTTTAAAGGGTGCAAACTCTTCAAACTCTGTCTGATGTTTCTGATGAATACAACATGTTTTCAAGATAACCATCAGCAGTCAGCCTGTACAGTTACAATGTCAGTTACTACTACAGTTTATATCAATGTGCACTGATCTTCAAAGACTGTAATACTGTGATGGAAAACCCTATCTGACAGACCAAATTAAGTGCAGAAAAGCCTTTAAGTGTCTGCCTGCGAGGCTTGCTGATGGCGAGTCAGCCTTCTGGATTGTGCAAGTCAGTTTGAATAAAACTAATTCAGGAAGCGAAAATGCCATGGTCTATGTCACTCTGTGCGTACATCTTGGGCATTCTGTTTGCTTACTAGGTATGAAATGTTAAATAGTTACTGCATCTTGTTGGTTGTTAGCTGGAGAAAATACATGTGTTTAACTCAGTGAAAATATGATATTTGGTAGCAAGCGTCTCTGGTCATTTTTGTGGTTGTCATTAGCCATCAAGCTTGCTATTTAGGTAAGCATCTGCTTGGTAAAATTCATGTATGTATACAATTGACAAATAAAGAAGACTGCATTTTTGAACTCAAACAGTTCTTAGGTTTGTTAATTATATGTAAATGATCCTAAAAAAGTGTCTGACATCCATACTGTGCGCAAAAATTCACAGCACATTTAATATCAAGTTGTCAAACACTGTTTGAAATAACTTGGTTTTATGGGGTATTTCTGTGTCACGCAAATGCTGAGTACAACTTTCGTTACAATGATGAAGGACGTCGCCGGAACAAGACAAAACCTAGGGCGACTCAGTGTCCACAATTTAGTGACATCATTTCATGACCGAGTATTTTTCAAAAACAACTGGCAACAAATCTAGCTACTTTTTGTGGTGTTATTGAAGACTGAGACTCCCTCCAGATCAGATGTTCATCCCTCTGCGTCCCAACAACAAATGACACCTACTGACATTCAATTGTGTTTTCACTCATGGAGGCAGCATTTCATCTCCAAGCCACTGACTTACACTTTGTCAATTAGGGTAGCAGATCCATGCATCGCCAAACACAAATCCCTTTACCCATCCCCACAATAACAAGGAACATTTGAGTATGTGTCGGTGAGCTCAACCTATCGCTGGTAACACTGGTCGCTGATGCTAATCTGTCCTAGCACTGGAGCTCTGATTACATTTTGGCATTGACATGATAGTGCTTCTTTGTAGTGCTTAAAATGGCGGATCTACGGACAACCTAGGTGCCAAGTTATGGGTGGAAAAACACAGTGTGGGGGTGTTTATTATGGAAATGACAATGACACATTTCACATAATTCAGAAAAGCTCCCTTATAGCGCCTTTTTCAGGACAAGGAATTTAACAAAATATTTACTTGGTTGTTTAATTTCACATTTGATGGATGGGAAACCCAACTATTTGTATATAAACAATTACGATGCATTTTTCCATTTATATGTCCTCTTTAATTCATTGTAGTGCTGATTGTCCAGGTCATGTATACTGCTTTCCTTTCATTGCATTTTTGGTATTTTCCTCATCACAAGTAGGCCTCCCCTTTTTGGTGCCATTGCAAAAAGCACACAAAATCCACATAAAAGAGCAACCCATCTCCTGAGATTCTTGGGTTGAATAAAAACTGTGGAAATGAAGGGGTCTTTGACTTTGGAGGTTATACAGTATTAGTAGTATATATGCTATATATTTCTTCAAGAGCACAAAGTTAATGATCTGAAGGGAAAGGCAATTTGTAGTAGTAGAAATTTGCCTCCCCTTAATCCACCCCTGTGAGCTTGTTGTAATTGTTGGAAGTCAAAGTGGGAGCAGGCCACATGCAGACAATGACACAAAGTGACAGGTTCCTAGGCATTCAGTGTCACCATCGCCTCCCCCCAACTCCCCTCAGTGGCTTTGGCGGAGTATTTGACCCTGCCACGATCAGAGGGCTCACCAGCAGTAAGGCAAATGCTCTGGCCTGGCCTAAATCGTCTCCCGGATCAGGGCCTCCGGTAACATATGTAAATGCAGCATAAATGAATACACAAGGAGGCCTGGTGGCGGAAAACTGCACCCTGTTAGTCGACACTTGGATAACAAAAGAAATTTGAATTACCTGCTGGTACTACAATCCATCTGTTACTAGGACTTGTATGAGTCACTTATGAGTCACTTGTGAATCAATTAATAGGAGTATATATTTAGACATTTAGAAATAAATTAGTAGGTTACGGTGCTACCTCTTTCGATCACTTTGTCGTCATGGTTTTGTTTGTCTTTAATGCTTATTAAAATAGATAATAGGAAGGTATTATAAAATAATCCATTTTTGAGACCGACAAAGGAAATTCCAATGTTACAGCAGTACAGGATAAAGCAGCACTTAACGATTTTAAAAAGGTGTTTTATATATATGATGAGTTTTTGTTTGGTTGGGTTTTTTTTTTTATTTTGTTTTTTTGTGAGGTAATGTGACAGTGATTAGGAATAGCAGCATATAAAAAACAAAAAAACAGAGATTGAGTTGATGGATGACAGGCGTTGTTGCCGTTGAGGTGGTTTATACTATCTAATTAGCATTCAGAACATAGTGTTTCTCTGATGACTTTTATCTCTGAACATTATTCTGTTGGCTGTACTTCGCACCAGGACAAGCCATCAAGACTCCGGATGTGAAGGTCACTGGAACAAGCAGCCTTTGCTAGTCTGCTAGTATTCTCTCTCTATCAATCCCATTAATGACGTTAAAGTCTCTCGCTTCACTGTGATTTAGGCATATGAAATTATGACCCAAATTTAGACATGCTGTAGGAGAAGTTCAGCTCTAATTTTAAAATTTTACAACCTGCCACCCACAGTGTACCAAAAAGCAATTGCTGACATATTCATGTTGTTACTTACAAAGTAGACAGGTGAAATTTGCATATTTGATTGTTGTCTACCTTTCACTTACCCTTATGTGTGACACAAGTGGCTCCTTTGAGAGACTAAAAAGAGAATTTGATAAAAAAAAAAAAAAGAGATCTGTTTTGTCACAAGGTGACTATAGACGTCATAAAATAAGCGTGAATGCATTTCTTTTGCATTGTTCACCACTAATGTTTTGACTTGGCTGTCTCTCTTTGTATTATTTTACTTCCCAATTAAATTTATAGGACCACAGTCATTATCGTATGAAGAGTATTAGGGTCACACTGAAAAGACAAAAATAGTAAAATTAAGTTTAAAAAAAAAAATTATAATGTTCCAAGAATTAACATAAAAGGCCCTATTTTCTTGACCGGCATAAATCTGGCGTGGTGGGCGGCGCAACTATGCACCAGGGGGTAGACCAGTGTTGGTAATTTCATAGACCAGCGCAACCCGGCGGATCCGAAGGTGGGTAGGCTGCGCCACTGTGGGGTTTGTTTACAGGCAACCTCATTCGCCGCCAGTCAAAGCACCTCCTCTCATTCCTTGTGCAATGACAGTCTCGACAGAGACAACTCTGTCCAGAAGAGGGTGATACGTAATCGCAGCGATCTGTGTGGAAGTGGAGCATTGTCATTGTCAAATTGTAACTCCGCCGGGTGCATCTCCATGGGCAAGCCTTTGCTGTGCCGGAACACCCATATTGACGCAAAACGGTTTGTCGAATTGGCAAACATGCGCAGCTAGCCTTGCGCTTGGACGAAAAGCAAGGATTCGCCAGCAGATGCGCTGTCTACAAAAATAGAGCTGTTAATGTTATGAGAATGAAGTCGTACTGGGATGAGAAAAAAGTTAGAATATTGCAAGTTGTCTGAAAAATGATTAATCCCACACATCAGATGCCTCTAACATATATCCCTTGGATTATCCAAAAACTCCATCTGTTACATACTGTATTGTGATTGTCCTCAGGGCCATGGGTAAACTGGAGCATTTATATTATCATTATATTAGTCATAATTTTTTTTTGTTTAAGAACCCTTCTGGTTGATAATGATGAAACAAAAAACACGGCAATCACATTAACCCTGATAATGCTGACTTCTTTAAAATATATACCATAGTGAAAAGTGACAAGATCCTCAACCGTCCTCATCCAATGCAGGTATATGTTTTGCTTTATTCTCGTAAAGTTATGATTTCCCCGCCCCCCATCATAGTAGAATAACTTTATCCTTGCAAAATAAAGACTTTATTTTCATAATTCTGTGACTTAGTATTGTTTTTTTTAAATATATATATTATTTTCAGCGTAGCCTATTCGCGGGGGATAGGGACCGGGCCAGACAGCAAATAGTGAAAATCCACACATAAATGATGAACTTTATAATTTCATTGAAAAAATGTTTTTTTTTTTTTTTAATCCAAAAATTCTTGAACAAGCGGGAATAAACTGCCATCAAGCGTTTACGTGGTTGGTTCCTCCTCAAAAACAGAATAAACCAAAACAAGAGAGAAAAAAATTTAAGTAATCGAAAACGAATTTGAAAAAAATTGGGGGGTGGGGGGAATCAGCGGATAGGTGAATCCATGGGTGCTGAACCACAGGTATGCGGGTGTCGGCTCTATACAGTATGCCAAAAGACATTCTAGTCAAGACCATCATTATCAGGATTGGTTCATGGTTCTATCATCTACATAAGGTTTAAAGAAGTTGTGAGCTGGTTGAAGACATACTTATGTTGGGAAGATGACCACAGCTGTGAAAAAAACAACCTCGGGTCAATACTAACTGGAGTCATTCCCTTTGCAAGCTCAGTCAGCTCTTAAACCTTCCCCTAGCTGTTGTCAGGTCACACGGTTACTATTTACATGGAGGAAGAGCGTGGTCTCACTTACTTTCTCCCACAGCTACTTGAACAGGTGGGATCCTGTCAAGTCACTTGTGGGCGGAGTCTGTGGAAGTGTGTGTGTGTGCGTGTGTGTGTGTGTGTGTCGCATTTTACAAAAAAAAATAAAACAGCCATGATGCTTACCGAGGTTTGGAATTAAACTATAAATGTAATGGAACACATTTTAAACAGGAATAGATATTGCCGCTTTAAGCAAAACATTGACAAGCCAGATAATAAAGTATACAGTGGAATGACTTGGCAAGATCGAATTGTTTTTATATCTGGTATTTAATATATTTTGGAAAAGTGCTCTTGAAATGTTTATGATAGGCTTTAATACAATTTTATACTGTATAGGGACTGAAAGCTTGAAGATATAATTTGATTTGGATGTGATTTGTCTTTTCTGTATTTGTTAGGGTCAACTCTACAACATTAACACTCGCACTAACTGTTCAAGTGCTGACAGCGATGTGACTGTCTTGTTTTTATGCTGCCTCCAAACAGTTGTGTCCTATCCTCGTTCCTGCTTTGGTCATACATTCGCTTGAGGCCTGCATTCACCTTTTGTGCTACATAAACTGAGCAGTCATGTATGCAGTGCCGAAAAGTGTAACATTGTTTTTATATGAATATAAATATTCACTTGAAAGGTGTTGCGTGTACTTTCAGCAGAATTCCGTAAATGGAATCATAGTTGGAATGACCCCATACGAGTCATGACAATCACTTTTCCAAAGCTCATTGTGACAGCTAAATAATATTGTACCCATTTTTGGGATCACATAATTTGATTCTCTGATCATTTTAAGAAAGCAGTGATTATTATTTGTTTTTTATTTTCTTAAAAAAGAACAAAAAGTATTTTACATGATGCACATGTTGACACATTATTGAATCTATAATGAATTTTTGATGGAAGATTTCATTCAAAATCATAGGCCAATGCAGTTATCTATCCATCCATCCATTTTCTGAGCCGCTTCTCCTCACTAGGGTCGCGGGCGTGCTGGAGCCTATCCCAGCTGTCATCGGGCAGGAGGCGGGGTACACCCTGAACTGGTTGCCAGCCAATCAGAGGGCACATAGAAACAAACAACCATTCACACTCACAGTCATGCCTATGGGCAATTTAGAGTCTCCAATTCATGCATGTTTTTGGGATGTGGGAGGAAACCCACGCAGGCACGGGGAGAACATGCAAACTCCACACAGGCGGGGCCGGGGATTGAACCCCGGTCCGCAGAACTGTGAGGCTGACGCTCTAACCAGTCGGCCACCGTGCCGCCTGCAGTTATCTATTCAGGCAGTAATGCAAATGCTGTGTACTGTAAATGTAAATTCAAGTGTAAATGGTATTTTTTAGCTAGCGTATTATTATGGTTGTAGTTTACAGTGGTGTAGACCTGTCGTGCATCATAATGAGAGCTGAGTCTACTTTTTACCCACCTATGTAACTAATTGAGGTAACCAAGTTCATAACAATCAGCATATTTTTGCATTAAAAATATAATTTCGATAGAACAGCTTTTACATACTGGTGTATTAACCATTAAAGAACTATAAAAATACATATTTTGGTAATTATCAGTGCTGTTAATTTAGGGAAGCTAGAGCATAAATGTTACATTGGTCCAATACGTTTGGAGCTTAGCGTTTGTTAAGTATTGTACTTATAACTACATACACAAAAATCTTTATAAGAAGCAGTGACTCAAAATAATATATTATTGTTACTATATTTAAACAAATAACTTGTTAACAGTTAATGTTGGGTATATACAGTCCCCTCAAAAGTCGTGGAACGGCAAGCTCCACTCTTTTGTTTTTGTTGTATTCTGAAGACATTTGGGTTTCAGATCAAAATATGCATATGAGACAAAACTTCAGAATTCCTGCTTTTATTTCATGGTATTCGCATCTAGATGTGTTGAACAACTCAAGACAGGGCATCTTTTGTTTGAAGCCAGGGGAGGGGATGGTAATTTGTGCCTAAAAACGCAACTGTGTGGAATAGGGTGACATAAAAGATTAATTGAAGTCAATGCTTCATTTGAGTGAAGAATGGCGAGGAGGAGAGCGCAAACCTCAGCCAAGGTAGAACATCTCTTAATATGACATGCTGTATGTGTAGGTACTTACGGGTGTTGGATAATTCTTTTCCCAATCTTTATTTGGCAAAGTCATATATTTTACATTAAAAAATCGTCATGGTACACCAATAAACAAAAATTGTATATACAGTGGAACAGAGTAATGGGGGAGGGGTGTGTGTCCATTATAGACCGTTATTGTCCGTTATATTGAAGCACTTTTATTGTGGCCATATGCACTAATATTACGGACCACAGGAGAAAACTTTTGTTTTGTACAATTTTTGTGCCCTCAAGTACAGTACAAAGTTGTTGTGAACAACTAAAAAAAAAGCTTGAAAATGTTTGAAAAGTTTTAAATCTTACCCAAACTTACCACGCTGGGGTGCTTGTTGTAGTGACTAGTGGCATGTCGGGCAGATCGCTTTCATGAGCCACAAGGAATTAGTGTGCTTTCTATTTCCCAAATTGGGTAAGATTAGGTGCCATACTTATAGACAAACGGGTTGACAAAAAAAAAAAAAAAATGTTACTGTTGCAAAAATAGCATGTTCCCGACTGCAGTATAGCTCCAGAGACATCGCAAAAAGAAAAAAATGCCGCCCACCCATTGCTGCTCTCTCTCTCTGCGTACAACTCTGTTCGACAATAGAACTCCTGTCATCATGGCCGCCACGTCAATACAATGCCTAGAAATGCCGCCACATTCAACATGACCACATATGTCAATCCATTGCCATTGATTTAATGTCGACACATTCAATACAGCTGCCACATAGGCATGGGCTACTCTGTTTCCTGGCTCTAGTCATATTGTATATCTGTGACCCGAAAATTAAGTCAAATTTGATTATTTTCCTAGGTAGGTGAGATGATGTCTCACAGCACGCTAATGGGCCGCAGCACAGTGACTGGGAATCCATCCATCCATTTTCTGTACCGCTTATCCTCACTAGGGTCGCGGGCGCGCTGGAGCCTATCCCATCTATCTTCGGTCGAGAGGCGGGGTACACCCTGAACTGGTCGCCAGCCAATCCAGTGTTTGGGAATTACTTGTATAATTCATTTGGTTTCTTCTGGGATTACCAGTGTTTTGCTGATTAATGAAAACCTTTCCTTTATGTTGAACCGACTAGCCCCGAAAATGTGTCCCTGGCCTTTGGTTTACATTCCCATTTGCCTTTTTAGCTGTGTTTATATTGGGAGTGTGGCACTGAGTAAATATAGGGTATGCAGGACATGTGCTCTTTGTGCACATACACAGTGTACAGTACATGCACCTGGCCTGCAACGTGTAGCTGGATGCACATGCTCCCTTTACCTCTCATGTGAAAATGTGGTAAAACCTCCGCTGCCCTTTGATAACCTCACACATGGTCAGACAATTTTAGACACGTGCAGTATGTCATGTTGTCATTTTTATAAACTGTTACAAAATATATGAGTTGGAGGACACAGCCTTGGAGATGTGTTTCTTCTGATAGGGTGGTCAGGGAACAGCCGCAGTGTTCATTTGGAATGGACACTGATTTTTGTGAGACTACTAGAGAAAATTAATCTTCTGTGTACATTTATTGAACTGACTGTACTCAGCTGGATGAATAACATAGTGGATTAAAACATAAAATCCCAAACTGCTCCATATTTGGTTACAACAACTGTTCATTTCATTGTAGATGAGCAGCGCTAGCATTGGAGTTAGAAAACAGCAAATGGTTGATATTAGTGAAAGTTTGCGTCTCTACTTTGATGTTCATGCTTCTGAAAGGGTGTGGGTTTAGTCTTTATATGCATGAAGCAGAGATGCGTCACAGGGAATATCACTAGGTTGCTTAATTGAACCTTTCTATTTATGATACCGACCTCACCTCTCTGGATTCAACAGCAAACGAGTGCATTTTTCCCATGGGGAACAACAGAACAAGGAGGGATTTTTTTTACACTGCAGGAATCAAGAAAAACCCAGCTCAGTGTATTATTCAGTGATGTAAAACCTGAAGGAGGGGGAGTTTAGAAAGGAATTAGACAAGAAGATTACAGAGAAAACCCCGTGCCCATGGTGGGGTCAGCAAGAAGGATTAAAAAATAACTTTGCTATATATTTGTTGACTGCCAGATCTCACTCAGCAGAAGAAAAGAAAGTCATCACAAATATAGGCCACTGAAAAACCATGTTTGGATGTCGTTGAATCAAAAAGTAACATTTGAAACACAGAATATGAAAGTACAGAGTTAGTATCCCCTTCGTAGTGTAACACTCTTGTGGGTAGACCTGGATGTCTCTAGAGATTTTGTCCATTCACCCAGAAGAGAATTTGTGAGGTCAAACATTGATGTTGGATTAGAGCGTCAGACTCACAAAAGCACTCTTGCAGTTGATCCAAAAGGTGTTTGAATGGGGTTGAGGATTGTGTGCTGGCTTGACAAGTTCTTTCGTACCTAATTCTAAAAGTATGTGTGGATATACCCATCCTTTACATCTTTAATGTCTTTACAAAATCGTGTATGCCTACAAAAAAAATAAGACAAAAAAACTGCAGTGGTCCCAAGAACAGAACCAGTAAATAAATTGTTTACGATAGGGGTGTACGGGCTGCTGGCCAGAACCGGCCCGTCGGGGGGTGCAATCCGGCCCATGGGTAGAGAACACATTAACTGCTATCCATCAATCCATCCATTTTCTGTACCACTTATCCTCACTAGGGTCACGGGCGTGCTGGAGCCTATCCCAGCGGACTCTGGGCGAGAGGCGGGGTACACCCTGAACTGGTCGCCAGCCAATCGCAGGGCACATATAAACAAACAACCATTCGCACACCTTCGGGCAATTTAGAGTTTTCAATCAACCTACCACGTTTTTGGGATGTGGGAGGAAACCGGAGATAACCCACGGAGACACGGGGAGAACATGCAAACTCCACACAGGCGGGGCCGGGATTTGAACCCCGGTCCACAGAACTGTGAGGCAGATATGCTAACCACCGTGCCGCCCATTAACTGCTAGTCGTCCACCGTGCCGCCCATTAACTGCTGTTTTTCAATAAAAGTAACGGTTGTTGCTAATTTTGTCCACTTGAGGCTAAAAGATGCCAAGTTTCAGGAACAAAATGCTGTGCCACCTTTTCATTGTGAAGCATACAGTTCTGTAGACACTAAATACTACAAAATGTCCGTCAACAGCTTCAGTTAAAAACAGGTTGGTTGGTTTGGTGGTACCCTTTTGTTATCTTCATGCACTGCCACAACTTGTATGTAAGTGGATAACTTCCCCCTCTTTCTGAGTAGTTACCACATTAGTTTGTATGGTGTGATGAGTCAGTTGAGGTAGTCAAGATTTCCAGATGGATGCGGAAATTTATGTAAATTTGAAATGATTTCTAGCTCTTAACAAGTTGTTTTATAAACGGTATGTATATAGATCCACTTTGATCTGTAAGTTTCATTTCTCAATGAAAAAACTGATGTGTAATACTGTTGACATGACAATTGTTTTTGTTAAGAAATTTCAGATTGCCCATATGATTTGCAACATTTGCCACAGATAATAATAAATATATCCATCCATTTTCCATACCGCTTATCCTCACTAGGGTCACGGCTGTGCTGGAGCCTGAAAAATATAAATGTAAATATTTTCCAAATTGTAATTATTTGCACCAAAACAATGGGAACATTTGGGAATAGTTATTTATAGCTTTCTAAGCAACAAATATACTCGTCTTGCCACACATGAGATCAAATAGTGGTGAATGTGGCCGTTGAAATAAAATTAGTTTGACACCCCTGGTTTACAATCTTGTCATTTTAATGGCATCAGAAAATGTTCCAAAACTCACACTTGACACAACATGTGGATTAGCATAGTCTCCCGAGACTTAGCTGCCAATGACTGTTGCTGGTTAGCTTTGGTTTACCATTTATCGCCACCTACTGGATTGGCGGTGCATTGTTGTTAACTGTCGTTGCTTTTTCCACTGAGTCATAGGTTGATTTCCATAAAGTTTTCAGGACATCGGAAATGTAGAAAGCAATGAATCACAGGAACTTTTTAGTGACCTGGAACCAGGTACTTTTGTTGGAAATGCATCTCCCCAAACCGCTTCTTCAATGTTTCGATTGACCTAAATTTCTTTGATAAGCTAGCAACTTAGTGGGATCTAGGGAGGGCTGTGTTGGGCCCTAATGACCTGTCTTTGGCACAGTTAGTATGGAAAAAGAGGGTGTTTCATTTTGTTTTAAGGAGACAAGACAGGATGAGTCTGACTTGATCAGGGAAGTAGGCTATGTGTCACACATAATAAAAAGATGGAAAACACCTCTCCCATAAAAAAAAGTGTCAGAACCATTTGAGCCTTCATCAAGTTACTCGGGAGTCATCTAAACTCGCTGAGTCAGTGATTGTCTTGGCTTTGTCAACGCACCTCGGTCTCGGAAGAAACAGCCATAAATACTGACTCATATTGTCTTAGTCTATAGTCAGGAAGTTTTCAGACTCCCCGACTCCGCACTGCTGATTGAATAGCATATTGGATTTTAAAATGGAATGCCTTCTGAAATGCCTTTTGGGGTGTCATCTATGTCATGGAAAGAAGGTGCACTTAAGGAGTGACAAGTTCATTAGTTTAGCTCAGCCAGCCATAGACAAAATAGCAGTAGCTGATAGTAAACTGTAGTATAGAGAAGATACAGTAGTCTGAAACTTCGGCTTCAACAACTTGGAGAAGATACAGGAGTCTGAAACTTTAGTTTAGATAATTCAAACCTTGAGGTTAAGAGTTTATAGACTACAGTAAATCAAGACTAAAAGTAATGAGGACTGCAAATCAAGCAGTAGCACGGTATGTGATAATTTTACCTTAACCTCGTTGAAATCATTGAGATAGTACACGACTTGTAATAAAGAGAGTAGTGTCTCTGTGAATCACCTAGTTTAGCAATCAAAAAGATTTGTGGACCCACCTGGACAGCAGTCATGTCACAGTTATTACTTCTCACAATTGTGTGTGCAGTGCTTGTACAGATTTGGCTGCAGGCTGAAATCTGTTATAAATATGAATTTGTGTTTGTGATTTATTACTATATATAGTTATTTGTTCACTTTTGTTTTGTGTTTGCTACCTACTACATTATTTTTAGTAAATAAATACTTTTCGGACATAATCCACGACCAACGATTTGACCCTACGATAGTGCTAGGACACCAAAAAAATAAAAAAGTTTAGCATGTTTGATTTTACGGATATCTTTCTTGTAGTGTGAAATATGAACGACAGCTCTCCGAGAGCGCACCTTGACGTCGACCAGTAGGATTGCGTAGTGTGACCGGCGCAACGGCTCCCTTCCTCGCCGTTGACAACATACTCGGTCGCTGTTGACATTTACTCACGCGCACAAACCAATGTTTACCGAAGCTTTAGAGCATTACTCGACAGAATGTCGGCATGTTTACATACAAACGTTAGTGCTAGCACTAGCTTGCTCGGCTAGATAACTTTTTGTGGCCTGATTGCGAGCTGTATCGTATTAAAATTACATGAACATACGGTACCTTATACAATCTTTGAATGGACAGCCCAATACGTCCTCTCCCGAGCACCTGGTTTTTCCTCTTTTTGTTCTTTTTTTCCCCAACATTGTCGGGGCAATCCATTGTTTGACAACAACTTGTTGTCCCCATGGTAACGGATGTATCCGGTTTACGGTGAAAGGTGACATGTTTTCTGGTCACGCCTCCCCGACAGTGTTTGATGTGACAAGTGATCGTAAAAGACGGGATACGGTGGTATATGAATACATGCCATGTAGTGTTGCCACTGACCGTGATACGGCAAGATTTTATGGCAGTAGACTGACATAGTGCAATCGTGAAAGACCGAATTTGTCCTGTTGTCTGATCCAGGCATTAAAGGGATACAGATTCTCCATTCTGCTTGACTTAACAGCTGAACAGGATAGGTTTTTAAAAAAAGAAATAATTCATTTCTTTTTGTGGCGGTGAAAACAAAGTGTACAACAGTAAAAACATCAACAGCTTCATAAAAGTCATATGAGTTGCACAATTCACATGTTTTGCCCTTCAAACTTGGTGGCTACAAGTGCATAAATGATCCTAACTACTCATGAAACCCATCTTGTCTTTATACAATCGTAATAACAGTAAAGACATGCAATAGTTCTGACACTTTCACAAATTCATACATATTCATTCATATCTCAGAAATTATTTATTTTGCTGTCCGCTATTGTGTGAATGCAAAATGGCTGCTTCATTAGCATTTCAGCTCATAGATCCCTCTGGTGCATTGCAACAACATAATGAGGCTTAAGTGACAAAGAAAGACTGTTTGAAAAAGAACCCAAAAAAAGGAACTCTGACGACACTAAGATGCATTTGTGTTACTTTTCATGGAAAAGGCAAAACCATGGAAAATAAAAATCATATATATCCAAAAATATAATCAACATCTTCAGAAAACATGTTGCAAATCATGAAATTTTGTTTCTGACCCAAAACGGTAAATACATTTTGGCATTCAAATTTAGTGAAATATTACTTCAGAATATTTTTTTCCCTATAAACAATTATGACCTCTTGATGGATAACAACTGCCAATAATTAAAATAGTCATATTAGTACAATTAAAATCAGTAAAAATTCAATGGGCCATGTCTTTATCGTTATTGATAAGATTTTATGAAAATGACCCATGCATGAGTGTATTAAAAAATTATCAACTGTTCTGTTGTCGTTGTTGTTTTAATATGACAACGACATTGTATCCGACTGTTTTTATGTATTGTGTAGTGTTCTGTCTGACAAAAGACTTATGTTATATATACACTTATAAACGTAAATGTTTTTTTTAAAGCTGCTGTATAAATAATAATTATTATTATTTATTATTATTACTATTATTATTATAACCACTTTTACTTTTTATATTTACTAGTTGAAATCATAGAATGGGTCCAAAATTGTATATAATAATATTTTTACATTTTTATTGATAAGCAGAGACCATAAAACAGTTGCAGCTTTATGTACTGTATATATACATGTATAGGATCATTAATAATTGGAGAACTTCCGGTGGGACACATTTTAGCCATCTACGACAATGGAGTTCTACTTTAATCTAGTCGTGCCAGGAATTTTATTGCAATATATTTAAGTCTGTTAACCACACATGTGATCTTGCATCTTGAAACATAATGTTTATCAGCCTGAAATATTTGCTTAAAATCACACTCATTACTGGTATATCCATCCTTTTTATTGGCTCGATGCATGAGTTCAATGACCTTATCCTTCTGTGCAGGGCTTTCATGTTTTCCTGGACAGCTGTTTCCATGGCAGAGCTCTCAAGCTTTTTATCTCCGCGTCAAGCTCACTTAGGCGCCTAATCTGTACTAATACCCACCGAATTAGGGATGAGGACAGGGGGTAAAATGCCCACACTTTTTTAGTCCAAACAGGAAACCCCAATTCTACATTTAGTCGAAAGTTATTGTACTAAATTAATCACTTGGAATAACGTAGTCATTTTTGGATTCTATTTTAGCAGGCACATATATTCTGATATTTTGGACTCTTAAGCATACCTGGCCTAGTTAGATGTGGTATAAAGTTACACAGTACATAGTACATTTGATACTCATTCTCAGAATAATGCAGTCATGCGTCACGTGCAGTCTTTTGTCAAAGGCCGAAAAAGAAAAAAAAAAAAAGATGAAGCAGATTTAAAATATATATATATATCTTTTTACTGTTACTCAGCATCAAAATGCTTTTATCTGCATTTTCCATGAGTTGTTACAATACCTACCTTCTATTCTTGATAGTTTCCCAATCGAAGAACTGGGCAACTGTTGTGGGGCACTATTAGCTTTCATGTTTACATTACCTTTTCCAAAGCATTCATTTTATATAGAAAGCTTGAAATAGCACAAATAAACTTCAATTAAACAATTAACAAAATATAATCAAGGCCTTCCGGTAAAAAAACAAATGATACTTGATACTTTTTAAATGAGCTTATTGAAGGTTACTTTTTCAAATGGAAGCACGACCTACTTTTGTAATGTTGCTATCATCTGTACTAAACAAGCTGTCGTCTTGTCATGATCTCCAAAAAGACAGTGGGCTAATCAGCTTAGTTTGTCTGCTTTAGCAGGTGACCCTAGACACTTCAGCATATCCATGTGTCCATAGGTTGAGGTCAGGTTATACTAGCCTCGTGTTTTAGATTGAGGAGACTGCATACATGGCAGCATTGCTGATTGTGCTTCTTACTGTAACACAGTCTCCAATCCATAGATTTGCAAGTGTTGACCTTGAGATCTGAGTGAGTTCAGACCATCATCCTTGAAAGCGTGATCACAAGCTTTGAGTGTCTTCTTTGATTCCTATTATTGTGGGAGGGATGTTGCATGAATTTGTATGCGGACTAATGGCTGTCAGGATGATTCATTTGACGCTCCCTACCCGGCCGGGCCAGTGTTTTTGAACCATCAGGCCTGCACAGGCAATAGCATCAGGCCCACGGAAAGGGGGAGAGAGAAAAATGGTCTCGGCAGCCAGTTGAACTACTGGCATGGTGAGCTTGCCCTGAAAGAGCACATGCCTCCGTGCACAATTATGCACTGCATGGAAACAACTCCCCCACTCAACACACACAGACAATGGTTTGACCAACACAACTAAAAATGGAAGATGAACAGTAACAAAACTAGGCCAAAGAGGGCCAGAATGTAATCATGTCACTGATATGGGATTGACATTTATCTCCTCCAACTGAGTTTATGATGTTTCAAATGGGCATATGCTTAGGTATCCCCAAGGAGAGTCTTAAAATGAACACAGCACATCGGCGCATGTCAGCTGGTATTGTGCAAATTAGCGTGAGATCATCACTATCATGAAGATTAATGCGGCGGAAATTCTTATTTTGCATTGCCTCCTCTCTTTGTTTTGCAGGCTACTTCAGCGTGTTGGCAGTCATACTGAGGACAGACAACAATTCACCGTGGACAGATGAGTTTGACAGTAAGTACCATGACAAAATTCACTTGTCTTGTATTAACTGTTTCTCGTGACATCACATCTATTTGTCTACTCTTTAGGAATTGAATTATCATGTTTGATCGACTCCATTTCCACAAACAATCCTAGAATTGAGTGGAAAAAGATTAAAGCGGAGGGACCAAGCTATGTATACTTTAACAAGAAAGTTTCAGGTAACTTAATCATATACAAACAACTAGTTCACTGTGTCTCACAGTTCATTCATTGATGAAGTACATTGGTCTTGATGTTTGCCTTTGTATAGGTGACTTGGAGAATCGAGCAGTGATCAGAGAACCTGCCACATTAGTGATAACCAATGCAACTCGAATGGACACAGCAAAATATCGCTGTGAGGTCACGGCTGCTGACGACCAGAAGTCCTTTGACGAGATTGTGATTGACCTTGTTGTTCGAGGTACAGTACTCTAAATGACCTGTGCTTTTGATTGATCTGTTATAGGCTTTTAAGGATGTAGACTCCGAGTGATATAAATACGACAGCACAAGAATATTCCGAATTCAGGCTAATAATAACATGATTATTTTGCCCTTAAAAGAGAGACCTTGCCCGGTGAGTTCACACTTTGGATGCGGTAAGATGACACCGTGTTGTAGGTCGCACCAAGCCTTTGGCATACATGTGAGGATGTGTTGTGACCAGACTAGACCTACCCAGCTGCAAAGGCATGTTCTGGGCTATAAGGGGAAGCTTCTGAAACTGCATCTGCTCTGAACTGCAGTGCTAAAGAAAGCAAGCGCCACATGTTTTGGTAACATTTTTTGGCATCGCGCTAAAATCATGTTCCCATCCGAACCATGAACGATAAGCATGCGCCCGGGTGGTATCACTTCAAAGCATCATAGTTGCGAATAAGGCCCAGCACCACCACAATGCATCTATGGTTTCTATCGGGGCTCAGACTCGCCCTCTAAATTCCGATTCATTATTCGTGATGACGGTGACAAATCCTATCTCCTTGTACTATTACAAAATAAAGAGATGTAATACTCCAACTATTGTAAAATCCAATTTGATTATTCTAAAACTGTCTATTGAACTGGAAAGAGTATGCTGGCGCATTTTGGTTGCCACTTCTCCCTCCGGCATTATATTTATTTTTAGTTTAAAATGGCATACTTCAACAAGGATCCCTCGCCGCACCGTGGCCAACGGTAGAAACCGGGCTGGTGGTGCTCTTAATCCTTTCGAGCTAGCTAGCTGGTTTGTCATCTGCCATGCTGTGTTGAATCCTGCACAACTTTCTCCCATACACAAAAAAAAAATGCAAAATCTTACCTGGTGAATTTATCATATTTCTAAAGCAAAGCAAAGCAAATTTATTTATATAGCACATTTCATACACAAGGTAGCTCAATGTGAAAATGTCTTACTGTGCTCATTTTAAGACATTTTTTTAATTTTTTTAATTTTCAGCAAGACATAAAGGTACAAGATCTTATTTTAATCTTATCAAGTCAATTCATACTAGTTCCATTGGCAGATTTCTTATTTTAGGGACAAAATCTCTTGTTTTAAGCCGTCCACCTCCAGTGATGGCTCCTTTTCGGCTTCGGTTGCGGTGCTGTCATGAACATCTGTGCAGCTCCTCGAGATCAACTATCGGACGCCTCCTTCCGCGGAGATCATCGTTGAGGTCTATGGCTATTTGCATCAGAGCAAGAACAAACTATAATTGCGCACATGCACGGAAACTTTGCGCAGTATGTCATAATGGCATCTGCCATAAACACAGGCTAAAAATCGTGAAATATTTTGTGTTTTTTAAAGTAAATGCGGCGTGGCAGCAATCGCAGCTCTTGTCAGAATAATTTAAGTAGTACGATATTCTAAGATTTGTTCTAATTCAGAAAATTCGGATTCGATGATTGCCTTTTGAAGGCCTACTCGATTCCTAATTCGAGTCACCGCCGATTCATGCACAGCCCTAGTTTCTCTAGAGTATACCTGTCATCGTATTGGATGTTGCAGTATTGTCACAATATTCCTTTGTTTTTCTAAAATGACAGTAAAGCCAGTTGTTCCAAAATGCAACGTCCCCAAATCGGTTCCTTTTGGGAAGTCAGCTGAGCTGAGTTGTTTGGAAGAAGAAGGCTTCCCCAAGTCTCAGTACCAGTGGTTTAAGGACAAAGAGGAAATTCCTGATGACCCAAAGAGCAGCATGAAGTTCTACAACTCCTCATACACGCTCAACTCGGAAACAGGAATTCTGGTTAGTATGTGTGCGCATGTGTTTGGACAAGGACACGCATGAGCGAGGAGGGTGGGGCAAGGACAGTGGCCGAACGCCCAGGGGTGGGGGCAGATATTTTGGGTAGACAGTTGATGGTGCAGGAGGGCTTGAGCCACAAGGGGAATCTGCTGTCCTCGCTTGCACATTCCTCAATGGACTTGCTTTGGAGGACTCTGCTCAGTCTGTAAACTCTCCACCTCTCAAGGCTCTCCTGCCAGCCTCCTTGCTGGCCTCTAGGATGTGAAATATCACACCGTACTGCAGTCTCCTCCTTTGTGTGAAACTCCAGAGCAAGTGTTTATATATATATATATATATATATATATATATATTTATATATATATATATATATATATATATATATACACATAGTGTTTAGGGACATTTTCAGACCCCCTTAAATTTTTCAATCTTTGTTATATGGCAGCCATTTGTTAAGATTATTTCAGTTCATTTTTTTTGTCAATGTACACACAGCACC